>NC_057949.1:28737540-28765040 GCF_018555375.3 Anguilla rostrata
CCAGGATAAGCAGGTATAGATAATGGATGCACCCTGACCAGGATAAGCGGGTATAGATAATGGATGGACCCTGCCCAGGATAAGCGGGTATAGATAATGGATGGACCCTGCTCAGGATAAGCAGGTATAGATAATGGATGCACCCTGACCAGGATAAGCGGGTATAGATAATGGATGGATGGCCAGCATCCGCTAATAGCACAGCTAACGTGACTGCCGTAGACACTCAACATTTCGCTCGCTCTCTGCTTGTGGGTAGCTCGCTCCTAACGCGGTGGTGCTGCCGCTCAGGGTTAAGATGTGAGGGGGAAGGCTTGTGCAAATGGAACATGAACGATGCTCGGCTGCTTTGATTGAAATCCAGAACTATGTCAAATTTGAAGCCAAAGCTAATTTGCTTTGTTTTGTCTGGTGATTCTGGGAGCAAGTGTGGCAAAATGGCGTGTTTTTCACAGGTTTCATACTTTACCAGCTTAAGTGGGACACGTTAGACAACACAAGTGACCAAACACTTTATTAAAATATATTTATATTTATTATTTAGTAAAGGGGATGTGCAATGAGGACTTGTACTACTTATAGTACTGAATCCTGGACACTGAGCCTGTGTTGTGTCATTTTTTCTTGTTATCCTAAGGTTTGAATGTTGAATGAGATGTAAATTTGAGTGGTGATTGTTTATGTTTTCGATGTGTTTATATTGTAATGTGAGGCCAAAAAGCTAATTTCCACCTGCTGTGGACAATAAAGTCTAAAGTCTAAAAGCTTAATAGGCAGGGCCTTTAAAACCATTTTACTGGGACTTTCCAGAACACTGACCTTCATTTTAAGCCACACACACACACACACACACACACGCGCGCGCACACACGTGCACACACACTCGCAGACACTCTCTCTCACACACACACACACACATACTCACACTCTCTGTCTCACACACACACACACACACCATCACGCACGCACACGCCCACACACACACACACGCACGCAGACACTCTCTCTCACACACACACACACTCTCCCACACACACACTCACACATACACTCACACACACTCTCCCACACACACACACACTCACACACACTCGCACACACGCACACACGCACTCACACACACACACACTCTCCCACACACACGCGCACACATACACACACACAGACACACACACACACACACACACACACACACACACACTCACACGCACGGCTGAATGTCGCAGGTGCGCCGCAGGTGCGGTGCTCGTGCTGTGGCGTGTTGCTGCGGCTGCCGCTGACGCCAGGCCCGGCCACGCGGCGCGGGACGGCAGCCGGGGGGGGGCCCAGGTGTAAACCAGGCGGTAACGAGTCCGTTAGCGCATTCCGCGCCCCGCCAAACGCACGCGTTAGCGGGAATTTAACGGGTGAATAAACACGCCCGTCAGCGCGTCAGGCTGTGTTCACCGCACGGGCCCTCAGTCCGGGGGAGAGAGGAGAGAGCAACGGGAACGTTTCCATTTACCCAGAAGCCCCTGGCCTCGACGAAGTCCTCCAAGCAGCCACAGGCCCGCTGCTGATTGACTATTGTTCTGGGCTCGGAATTTAAGCCAGTATTACAGATTTATTTTTTATTCGTTTTTTTTTTTTTTGTTTTTTTCTTGCTTAACACGAGATCTTTGAGTTAGTAGGTGAAATTAACGCAGAATGCTGCATCAGTAAGGGCTTGTGCATTAGCATGCTAAACGCTGACGGTGAAGCGCACTCTGCTTTCAGTCTCGTTTCAATGGAGGGGCTGCGCTTTTCTAGAGGATTCATGCCTAAGCAACCGATTGCTTTTCTAGAGGATTCATGCCTAAGCAACCGATGCTTTTCTAGAGGATTCATGCCTAAGCAACCGATTGCTTTTCTAGAGGATTCATGCCTAAGCAACCGATCGCTTTTCTAGAGGATTCATGCCTAAGCAACCGATTGCTTTTAGAGGATTCATTCCGAAGCAACAGAATCTTTCTAGAGGATTCATTCTGAATCAACAGAATCCTTTTAGAGGATTCATGTCGAATAACCAGAATCTTTCAAAATCAGTTGGATTTGTACCATGGTCAATATTCATTTGATTTATAGCTCATGTCCTTTGTCACGTGTGTATTACGTACCTATATACAGTGTGTGTATTTACTTACACGTGTTATGTATGCGTGTTACTTGTGTAATCTGGACAGGAGTTTAACTGCCGTCAGTTTGAGCGAAGGTAGTCCTTAATCATCTGGGACATGAAGTTCAAGGGGTGGGGGGAGGAGGGGGGGGGGGGTGCTGTAGGGCTGTTGAGGGGGCTGCGGGGCTCTTGGGGGTGGGGGGTACTCCATTCATCAAATACAGAGACCCCCAACCATCACATAATAGAGAGCACAGAAGGATTATGATAATAACCTTCTTGGTTTGATCATTGATGTGTGTGCGTGTGCGTGTGTGTGTGCGTGTGTGTGTGTGTGTCAGAGCCATGGGGTACGCTGGGTAATGAGACCTAGTCCTATAGCTGAAGAAGGTTTTATGATGGGATGGGTGCCATTTAAGCTGGAAAAATGTGTAATATTTTACAAGGCTGTTAAAATATCGACTTTACGTGCAGAAAGGGCAAAATATGCGTCTTCACCCTTAATCACCATGTGCTCAGGGCATGTGTTACGTGTTTGTGGGCTATAACAGAACTGCTTCAGACATCAGGCATGCCATTAAACTCGTTTTTAAAGGAATGTTGCCTCCTGCCATCTTGTGTAAGCACTGCGCCAAGACGCAAACACTGCAATGTATGATGGGTACAGAGTTGGTATTGTAAACTAAAAGTTGCAGGTTCGATTCCCCGCTAGTACACTGCCTTTGTACCCTTGAGCAAGGTGCTTAACCTGCATTGCTTCAGTATATATCCAGCTGTATAAATGGATGCAATGTAAATCCTGTGTAAAAGTTGTGTAAGTCACTCTGTATAAGAGCGTCTGCTAAATGCCTGTAATGTAATGTAATGTAAAGGGGATGGGTTTGGTTCTGAATGCGATGGGTTTGGTGCTGTAGGGGATGGGTTTGGTTCTGAATGGGATGGGTTTGGTGCTGCAGTGGATGGGTTTGGTGCTGTAGGGGATGGGTTTGGTACTGCAGTGGATGGGTTTGGTGCTGTGGAGGATGGGTTTGGTGCTGCAGTGGATGGGTTTGGTGCTGTAGGGGATGGGTTTGGTGCTGTAGGGGATGGGTTTGGTGCTGCAGTGGATGGGTTCGGTGCTGCAGTGGATGGGTTTGGTGCTGTAGAGGATGGGTTTTGTGCTGCAGTGGATGGGTTTGGTGCTGTAGGGGATGGGTTTGGTGCTGCAGTGGATGGGTTGGGTGCTGCAGTGGATGGGTTTTGTGCTGCAGTGGATGGGTTTTGTGCTGCAGTGGGTGGGTTTGGTGCTGCAGTGGATGGGTTTGGTGCTGCAGTGGATGGGTTCGGTGCTGCAGTGGTTGGGTTCGGTGCTGCAGTGGGTGGGTTTGGTGCTGCAGTGGATGGGTTTGGTGCTGCAGTGGATGGGTTCGGTGCTGCAGTGGTTGGGTTCGGTGCTGCAGTGGGTGGGTTTGGTGCGCTCCTCCGCT
Source organism: Anguilla rostrata (assembly GCF_018555375.3). Taxonomy (NCBI): domain Eukaryota; kingdom Metazoa; phylum Chordata; class Actinopteri; order Anguilliformes; family Anguillidae; genus Anguilla; species Anguilla rostrata. Next base: position 28,741,141 of record NC_057949.1, read on the forward strand.
CTCACCGGCACTGAGATCCACCATTACTATCCACCATTACGATCCACCATTACTATCCACCATTACGATCCACCATTACTATCCACCATTACTATCCACCATTACTATCCACCATTACGATCCACCATTACTATCCGCCATTGCTATCCACCATTACTATCCACCATTACTATCCACCATTATGTTTCACCATATCTCAGAGCGGAGTGTCCTGGCTCTCTTCCCAGAGCAGTTGGCCTTTTCATAGGAACAGTGTCTGTGTGGCGTACAGACTTTCATCTTTTTTCCTTTTTGGTTAAACATATCTAAGTTGGGCGGCATACAGTTATGTAAATAAATGAGTTATGCATGTTTCATTAAATGAAACGATCGATTTCCATATTACATTTTTGAACTCAGTTACCTTTGTCGGTGCTCCACGTGTTCTACTTGTGAAGCTGCTGTTTTTCTAGCTGAAGTAGCGCCATGCTGGATAAGCTTCAGGTGAGGCATGCTGGGAGAGACTGGGCAACAGGTTGACCAAACGGACAAGGATGGGGTGGGGCTTGTGCCATAGCATCCTTTGAGGTCCTTTATGTTGTGTGATGTCACTTCCTCTGTTTGCTGTCATGTCAGGTCCTATAGTGAGAACTTGTCACGTGCCATAAATAACCCATTGATTTGATTTTTTTAAAATCCAAATTGTTACGTCCCTCCGCCTCAGGTGGGGGCGCTGGCCATTTGGACACGCGTGTGTCTTGTTAACGTTAATTGTGAGCACCTGTGGCGGTGCCCTTTTAAGAAGCCTGGAGTCGGCTTCTCAGGAGATGGGAGTTTTTTCTCCTCACCTCTCGACCACGGCCGGGTCTTGATTTTATCTGGTGTTTTGCCGCTATTTTAGTATTCCTTATATGTATTTAAATAAAGTTATTGGTTAGTTTACCGAAACCAGCCCCAAGCTCTCTCGTCCTAACGACTGAGCAAAACCTCAAGGGATACTAACAAGCACTAATTACAACAACTGAGGTCATTGGGGCATTACGGGCATTACTTTGACTGGTGTGGGCTGCCAGGGCTTAACGCAAAACCCTTGAACGCTAATGGAAGACCAATTGGATAGTCCCCCCCAGAAGCCCTGGCAGCCCACACCAGTCAAAGTAATGCCCATAATGCCCCAATGACCTCAACTAACCAATAACTTTATTTAAATACATATAAGGAATACTAAAATAGCGGCAAAACACCAGATAAAATCAAGACCCGGCAGTGGTCGAGAGGTGAGGAGAAAAAACTCCCATCTCCTGAGAAGCCGACTCCAGGCTTCTTAAAAGGGTACCGCCACAGATGCTCACAATTAACGTTAACAAGACACACGCATGTGTCCAAACGGCCAGCGCCCCCACCTGAGGCGGAGGGACGTAACACAAATCCTTACAGTGATAATAAGCAAGAATGTGAGAAAGAGATAGTGATGAAGTAAGAATGAGAGATTGGGAATAAGAGAGAAAGTGAGAGATCGAGAATAAAAGAGAGAGAGTGAGAGATCGGGAATAAGAGGGAGTGAGTGAGAGATCGGGAATAAGAGAGAGAGAGTGAGAGATGCTTACTGTTTGGGCAGGAGGCCTTACAGCCAGGTAGGTCCTTGGTTGGCAGAGTCAACCGTAAAAAATCACACAAATCATTTTGTGCTTTGTAAGGGTGCTAGAAACATTGGCTTTGAATTTCCAGTCAGCCATTTTGGATTGCGACTGAGGGGTAAGCATTCTGTACCAATGCTCCAGTACTTGGGTTTGATGCATCTGGAGAATAAATCTGTATCATTGTGTCCGTATAGTTCATCATTCTCCTACCATTGTCTATTCTGTAATTTGGCTGAGCCAAGAGATTAGTTTCAAACCTTTGAGGGAATATTTGCTTTTTTGGCTGGCACGGTGACATGTTTTATTTGAGACTGAGATCTCTCTCTCCCTCCCTCTCTCTCTCTCTCTCTCTCTCTCTCTCTCTCTCTCTCTCTCTCTCTCTCTCTCTCTCTCTCTCTCGCTGAAGTAGCTGAAATTACCTCTTGTACAGAGACACAGTTGTTGGGACTTTTTTTTTTTTTTTTTTTTTGCAGTCGGTGTTTCAAAGCAACCTTTTTCCTGGCAGCGCTCATGTTTACGTTGGCACCGCGAGCGTCTGCAGCCAGTACAGCCAGTATGGCGAGCGCTGCGGCTGACAAAGGTTTTCCTGGAATCCTGGGTGCCGGCCGTGGGCCGTCTGTTCCTCCCCTGCTCTCGCTTTTGCTGTCTTTGAGAAGGCCTCTGGGCTCACAGTGAATCTTCGTCGTTCGAACGCGGTCTTCCACGATCCTGATAATCTCGGGAACCGGAAGTTGTCTTGAAGTGAACCGCCCGAATGTTGGTGGGCCGGCCTTGTGGTACCAAGCGCTTTGTCAAACTGCCCAACCGAAGCAGGTTTGTTACGGTGCAACCGATTCGCTTAGTTGCCATGTGCTTTCGACAACTCTTCCATGCACACACACACACACACACACACACACAAACACACAAACACGCACACACTCATGCACACACACACACACGTGCGGACGCATGCACACACGCTCGCTCACACGCACACACGCGCATGCATGCACACACACAGTGCAGGCATATGTGCTCCTGACCCCGTCATTACTGCCTTCTTCATGTGGTCAGTGGGTAGCGCTGAGGTCTGTCATTCCTCTCTCTCTCTCTCTCTCCCTCTCTTTCCCATCTGCTTACTTTCTCTCCCTCTGTCTTTTTCCTTCTTTCTCTCTTTTACTTTCTCTCCCCGCTTGGCCACCCTGTGTAAATATTTCACGCAGGGTCTCTTGGTGGGGCGGGGGTGGGGGAGGAGGGGGTGGGGGGGGGGGGGGTGGGGGGGGTGGGGGGCAAGGCATGACCTCATTGCCCAGGAGGCTGCAGGAGGAGGAAGTGGCCTCGGGCTCTGCCTGGCAGCGCTGTTTGGCTCAGGTGTGGTGTGAGGCGTGGCCCTGGCAGTGCTGTTTGGCTCAGGTGTGGTGTGAGGTGTGGCTGCAGGTAAATCAGGTTTCCGTCGGGGCCCTGAGGCTGTGGCTTCGGAGGAGCCTGGGCGCGTGGGCGGGGCTCTCTGGCACCGGTGACGGCAGCGGGTTTGATGTGCGCAGTTTTACGATGAGGGGGGGCGGGGGTGGGGGGGAGAGGGGGGGGCAGGGGCAGGGAGGTTGACGGGGTCATTTCAGGTGAGCGATGGGTGGAGCCGAGGGGAAGGGGGAGTGGCCTGGGGCTTTGTGATCGCGTGATGCCAGAATCACTGCCTGCCCGTGTGTGGAGGAACGTCTGTATCACTCTCTCTACCATTCCACCTCTCTCTTTCTCTCTCTCTCATCCCTTCTGTCTTTCTCTCTCCCTCCTCCCTCCTTTTCTCTTTTTCCCTCATTCAGTCTTCACTGGCATGAAAAGTATACGCTTGTGTTGCCAGAGCATTTGAAAAAGAACACTGAGAACACTTGAATGGAACAAAAAAAGAAAAAATACAGTCTCTGTCTCTCTCCCTCCATTCCGCTTTCTCTTCCCTCTATCGTTCATTCTTTCTTTCTGTGTCCAACTCTGTCCATCCCTCTCTCTCTGTCTTTCTTTGCCTCTTTTTTTCTCTGACATCTTTCAGGTTCAGTTTACTTCAGTTCGAATGACATGTCTTCAGCATTGCGTTGCCATGGCATTTTTAAACACAACACGTGATGCGAATGAGAGCTCAGCCCTGTGTAAACACACCCCCCCCCCCCCCCAAATTGATAGGATCTGCAGTAAAGATTAAGTTTATGTGCAGTTAATTTGTTTAAAGTATGTGAAAGGCACAAGGTTAGAGTCTGGCTGACTGTGGCATTTCTGACTGCTGGAGGGGCTGTTTTTTCTCCTTCTCACAACGATATTAGCATTTTTTCATATTTTTTATTGTCATTTTGAGAAGATTTTGGATGATAGCCATTCATTTCTTCAGATCATTCTTTCTCATTTCTTTCCCATTTTTTCTCAGCCTCTTTTTTTTTCTTTCTTCTGTCTTCGTGTATCCCCTTCTCTGTCCTCATTCTTTCGTTCGTTCTCTCCATCTCTCTCTCTCTCTCTCTTTATATAGCGCTCCAGAGCAGGCGCTGTTCCGATCACAGTAGCTTTTTCCCCAGGTAAAGGTTATACAGCAGCTAGGTAGGAGACCTGGTCTAGGATCAGCGTTGCTTTTTAGCCCTTAAAGGATAAGGCTTAGATATGGACAGGAGGGAACTGATCCTAAATCAGCCCTTCTACTCTGAGACTCTTCATGACTATGGGCCCAGAGCATGGCTGCCCAACCCTATTCCTGGATATCTACCATCTTGTGGGTTTTCACTCCAACCCTAACAAAGCACACCTCATTCAACAGCTAGAGATCTACCGTCCTGTAGGTTTTCACTCCAGCCCTAACAAAGCTCACCATTCAACAGCTAGAGATCTACCGTCCTGTAGGTTTTCACTCCAACCCTAACAAAGCACACCTCACTCAACAGCTAGAGATCTACCGTCCTGTAGGTTTTCACTCCAACCCTAACAAAGCACACCTCACTCAACAGCTAGAGATTTACCGTCTTGGCTTTCTCCTCTCCTTGGTGTGAGGCTACAGTTAACTTCGTTAGCCCTTAATTTAATTTGGGTGGGAACTCATGACCGGTGCTGCTGATGTAGAGCCCACATGGGACGCCCCTTGCCCACCCCCAGTGTCTGTGACCCCCCCCCCCCCCCCCACCAAATCTCCCACCAGGCCAGATGAGGACTCTGTGTCTGGCCAAAATGAAAAACCCAATCAGTGTTTTTTTTTTTACCCACAGAGTTTCAATGGAAATTCTCCTAGCCAATTTGCCCCCCCCCCCCATATTGAAAGTAGAGGAGAAGAGAGGAGAAGAAAGGAAAGGAGAGAAGAGGAGGGGAGGAAAAGGGGAGATGAAAGGAGGGGAGAGAAGAGGAGAGAGAAGGAGAGGAGAAAAGAGGAGGGGGAGGAGAGGAAAGGAGAGAAGAGGAGGGGAGGAAAAGGGTAGATGAAAGGAGGGGAGAGAAGAGGAGAGGGAAGGAGAGGAGGGAGGGGGAGAGGAGAGGAGGGGGAGAGGAGGGGAGGGAGAGGAGGGGAGAGGAGAGGAGGGGGAGGAGAGAGAGGAGGGGGAGGAGAGGAGGGGAGGAGGGAGAGAGAGGAGAGAGAGAGGAGGGGAGGGGAGAGGAGAGGAGAGGAGAGGAGGGGAGGGGAGAGGAGGGAAGAGGAGAGGAGGGGAGAGGAGGGAGGGGAGAGGAGGGGGGAGGAGAGGGAGAACTGCGAGGACAGCCCAGGTTCCTCAGCAGCAGACGTTTCCTGAGGTCAGAGCACTGAATACGGCACAGATGTGTGGAATGCTGATCCCCGCCAACACAAACAGGCCTGAGCGCTGCACAGCCTAGAGTCTGCACACTGCGTTACACACCAGCACTGCACACCCCAGAGTCTACACACTGCGTTACACACCAGCACTGCACACCCCAGAGTCTACACACTGCGTTACACACCAGCACTGCACACCCCACTGCGTTACACACCAGCACTGCACACCCCACTGCGTTACACACCAGCACTGCGCACCCCAGAGTCTACACACTGCATTACACACCAGCACTGCGCACCCCAGAGTCTACGCACTGCGTTACACACCATGGCCACTGCGTTCACCCAGACGTCACCCACTGCATTACACACCAGCACTGCGCACCCCAGAGTCTACCACTGCGTTACACACCAGCACTGCGCACCCCAGAGTCTACACACTGCGTTACACACCAGCACTGCGCACCCCAGAGTCTACACACTGCGTTACACACCAGCACTGCGCACCCCACTGCGTTACACACCAGCACTGCGCACCCCACTGCGTTACACACCAGTGCGCACATCTTACACAACTGCGTTACAACCATACATGCGCACCCTAGAGTCTACACACTGCTCAGACACAACCTCTCACTGCTAACACAGTCGAACCTGCATTACACCCATGCACGTAAATGTTACCACACTGCAGAACACCTCTCTAATACATGTACGTATATTTACACACTGCAGAACACCTCTCTAATACATGTACGTATATTTACACACTGCAGAACACCTCTCTAATACATGTACGTATATTTCAGCTTCAGTCCAGAAACGTGGATGCGTAGGCTGCTCTGTGGGTGGCACGGAAGTATAAACATTACTGATAAAAGAGGCGAGCACAGCATGTGTTATGTGAAACACATGCACACACATCCGTATTTCGAATGTGTATATTCTGAAATGGGGCGGCGTGGTGGTTAGCTTAACCTGCTCCACATAGGAGGTGCATAACCCTCCTCACCAGCAGGGTTAGCTTAACCTGCTCCACATAGGAGGTGCATAATCCTCCTCACCAGCAGATTAGTTTAACCTGCTCCACATAGGAGGTGCATAATCCTCACCAACAGGGCTATCTTAACCTGCTATTCATTTCATGGGGTTTTATCTCCTGGGTATTTATTTCCTGGGTATTTATCTCCAGGGTATTAATCTCCTGGGTATTTATTTCCTGAGTATTTATCTCCAGGGTATTAATCTCCTGGGTATTTATTTCCTGAGTATTTATCTCCAGGGTATTAATCTCCTGGGTATTTATCTCCTGGGTATTTATTTCCTGAGTATTTATCTCCAGGGTATTAATCTCCTGGGTATTTATTTCCTGAGTATTTATCTCCAGGGTATTTATCTCCTGGGTATTTATTTCCTGGGTATTTTAATGCCACAGTTTTTTTTGTTTTTTAAAGAGGGGAGTGGAACGTTGTTTCACTGTTTATAGATGCATAGGGAAAGCAGAGAGAGTTATACGTAGGATCACAGCACAGCAAGTGTCATTAGGGGGGAAATCAGTACCCACCCCCATCCCTGCCGCACGGGGAATTCATCTGAGGTTTGAGCACCAGCCACCCTGAAGACGTCACCACATGTCGCTGGGCTTTCACTGGCAGATAACTGAGGTCCCGAACCAAACAAAACAAAATGTGTGCAGTGCCTGTGTTTGCATTTGTTTCTGTACCACACTTATATATGCGTATATTTATACAACCAAAAGTATTTGGACTTGGTCTGGGGCTGTTTTTTATGGTTTGGGCTAGGCCCCTTAGTTCCACTGAAGGCAAATTTTAATGCAATGACATTCTAGACGATTCTGCGCTACCAACATTGTGGTAAGAATTTGGGGAAGACCCTTTCCTGTTTCAGCATGATGAGCATGATGCCCCCGGGCACACAGTGAGGTCCATATAGAAGTGGTTTTGTCAAGATCGGTGTGGAAGAATTTGAGAACCTGTGCAGAGCCCTGACCTAAACCCTATCCCACACCTTTGGGATCAATTGGAAAGCCAACTGCAAGCCAGCCTTAATTATCCAATCAGTGCCTGGCCTCACTAATGCTCTTCTGGCTCAATGGAAGCAAATCCCTCCAACATCTAGTATAAAGCCTTCCCAGAAGAGTGGAGGTTGTTCAGAAGCAAAGGGTGGACCAACTCCATAATAATGCCCATGATTTTTGATGAGATGTTGGATGTCAGGTGTCCGGATACTTTTGGCCATGTCGTATATATACATGGAAAATGGTGCATGAATCCATGATGTCGTGGTGGAGGGGGGAAAATAAAATCACATCCACACATTCGCTGTCAATTTAGGATCCTGAAAATAAGCAGCGAAACTGCAGGTTTTTGGACAGGTGGCGAAGATGAGGAATGCTCTTCGCCCAAAAACAGGTGAGAGCCAGATAGGGGGGGAGAGAGAGAGAGAGAGAGATGGGGAGAGAGAGAGAGAGAGGAAGAGAGAGAGAGATGGGGGGAGGAAGAGCCAGCTTCTGGCCAGCTTCCAGGGTACGAGTGGGATTTCGCAAAAGGAGCTGGGAAGACATTTTTGGCTCAACGAGGCCCTTTTTCGGGAGGTTTGATTAAAATGAATTAATTTTTATTTATTTATTTATTTTCCGGGAAATTACGATTCTGAAACCTCCTGCTGTTTTTAAGCGTGTTTGGAGCTCGTGTGTATCGTACATTTAGAGACCGGTGATCGGAGAGCTGTGCAGGAGTTTGCGAAAGCAGCAGGACTCATTTCTCAGATTACATTAAATGTTTGCGAGAGTGCAACTGGCTTCTAGTCCTGTCCAAAAATATATCAGCAATATGTCCCGTAGCTATTCCCACTGGCTTTGGGTGTGGTTGCGTGCCAACTTGGCACCATGAAATTGTGATTATAGTGTACGATATTCAGCCACCAAGTTAGCTAAATTAATTAGTTTGACAGTCGGAGGTTTACGTGATATGAGAGATTTTAGATTTAGTTTTAAGCTGTGATACAATTCTTCCTTGCTTATTTAGATGGCAGTAAGCAAAAGGACAAAACCAATGAGAAAATGCATGTAACGTTAGCAACAATAACGTATATTTGGTAACAATATTTTCCTCAGTCTGAGGAATTGCAGTTGAGTTTTTTTGCCATTATAACAAATCGAAAACTAATGCATTACTAATGATGACTCATCCCAACAAGACCAGGTCAAAACCTAGGATATGGCTGGACCGACCGACCAATGGTGTCACTTCATAACTCGGCCGACCAATGGTGTAACTTCATCACTCAGTCACTCATTCACAGACATTCGCGTTTGTAGGGCTGGCCCCGCTGTTGTGGTCTAGCCAAAAAAGCACATTATTTTTGTCACATATGTAATTTCATGTTCATTTATTGTATGTGCCATGGTATCAGCCAGTGGTAACCAACCCTGTCCCATCTACCGTCCCATAGGTTTTCACTCTGGCTCTAATGAAGCACACCTCATTCAACAGCTACAGATCTTGTTGAGCTGCAAATTAGTCAGAGTCAGGTGTGCCAAACTAGGGTTGAAATATAAACCTACATTAAATTTTTCATTAAGCATTTTTTTTTTTTTTAAAGACTCACCCTTCTAATTTACCTAAGTTCATTTACAAAGTTAGTCAGTACTTTGTTAGTCGAGCCTTTGGCTAAAATTACAGAGTCTGCTCAGGTATGTTTGTATGAGCTTTGCACATGTGGACTTGGGAATTCCTCAATCCACCGGTTTATCCCATTCATCCATGCAAATGCGGTCCAGCCCTGCCAAGTTAAACAGAGTGTGCTGCTGGACGGCATTTTTCAGCTCGTACCACTGATTTTCAACAGAATTCAAGACCAGCGCATTCCAAAACACTGACTTTCTTGTTTTTAAGAAGGGGGAGACATGTTCTCCAAGGTTTCGCCTGTATCTGGTTCCATCCATCTCGCCCCTCAATGGGAACTAGCCTTCCTGGTCCCTCCTGTCGAAAAGCAACCCCGTATGTGATAGCTGTGTTCAGCAAAGACTTCGACTTTGGTCTCACCGGACCACGAAATATCCTCACGCACATAGACTACACAACGCAACAAACACACCTCACGCACACTTTCAGATGGAGAAAGCCCCTGATGCTGTGAATGCTGAAGTCTGTTTAGTCAGACCTCCTTCCCTTCGAAGTCTACTTGTCTTTATCTGGGGAATTAGCTCATAGTTTCAGTTGGTTTTTAAAAAATATTTAAATGTGATTTCAGTTGGTGCTACTGTAGATAAGTGCAGTTCAATGCTCCTCAGAACAGTTTCGCTAACAATGGAAAGCAAACTTTCAAAGCAAATGGAAAGTGATCCTTCGTGTACATGACATATCTAGGTTACAATAGCACAACTAACTGGCCAATAATTTAAGCCTCTATTCACGACTTGGTGTATTTTTTAGTTGTGATTATTGTGTTCAGGAGATGCATGTTGTGATTGTTTGGTTTGCCTTAGATGTGCAGTGTAGGCTACCCCTCAAAGCTTTGATTTGGTGAATTGTGATTGTAGCCTATGTTATTTGTTTATAACGTTTTATGTTTGACAAAAAAAATAATAATTTCATGTAAGCCTACAGATGGTGCGGTTCATTAATTAACCTGGACATCAGCCCAGTGTATTTTTCCAAATGGTCTTTTAGTCGTCTGTAGCCACACGTCTCGGGAAACATGGGGTTCGACGGAAAGGAGAAGGGAAGACGGCGGTAGCGGATGCGCGGATTCTGTCAAACAGACAGAAACGGAAAGCCAGAAAGAGCGAAAAGAAGAGGGAGGCCAGATGTCTCTTTTGTTTGGAATTTAACAGAACAGAGGAAAGGGCGTACAGGCTCAAGGGAGTTTTCTCCGCGAAACGGCAATAGTCGAAGTTGAATTGTCGGAGAAAGGGAGTAGGGATTATGATTACCTCCTAGCGTTCCGCGCTAATGACTCTGATTATCTTAATTTACCACGATGGTCTTGGTTGTCCTGGAATAAGCATCTATGAATAGGTCATACTGTTCGATTGTCCCTCCTTGGGGTTTCTTCCTCCGTGATTAGGTTCGTTTTTACTTGCACGGTTTCGTTCTTAGGCGGACTGTGGTGAAGAGGAGTTGATAATTTAGCATATTTGTGAGAGCAGGAGCGAATGACTGCGCGGGTACTGTGGTGATTAGCCGGCTCGTGCTGGACCGTTATTCTTGACGGCTGTGTTTATTTTGGTTTGACGCAGGCGCAGTCCAGACAGTGCGTTTTTTTATCAGAAGGAAGCATGTTTTCCAATTCCACTTTTTTTATACGCTTTCGTATAAAAAAGTGGAATTGTGCGTTACATGTTGATGGTTTCACAAATATATGCCACAAAGAATTTGTAGACAGCAGACTGAAATATTTAGTTTTGGCATTTTATTTATTTTACCATTCGAATATTCTTTAGAGTTTTAAATTGTATTTGACATTAGTAGCCTAAGCGACTTGCGGGTTGTGGTTTTTTGGCTGATATTGACATTGTTTGGGTTTAATCGGCCGATAGTCAATATTTTATACCACTGTTGCCTAATATCATTACATTTGACTATGTCAGTGTAAAAAAAAAACTCTTTAACTGAAAACTCTTTTACTAATAAAATTCAAGGCTAATCTTTTCAAAAAGCTTTGAAAATGTTGTCATGTAAATGGGCGCAAAAGGTGCAAGCCAAGGAAATCTATTAGTGAAACAAAGTGCACCGATATGTGTTGTGGCTTTATCTTAAACCTAAATAACCTAAACAAAATAGACGTCCTTACTATTACTTAACACGCAGAATGAGGTACAATGAGCCGAACAAATAAAGATTGTGGTCTGTATCTTGGTTTTAGTTCAGTTTGAAGTGCTGGGTTGAATCATGTCACAGCCAACAACATCCTGTTTGTTTTACCCACATTTGCAGTTGATTTATGGGGTGTAGTCTCCCAATATTAAAAAAATAATAATAATACTTGCGATATATGGCATTCTGTCTTTCCCACGCTTGTCTGTTTGTTTTTCATTAGTGGTGGGATGCATTGCCCTGACCAACCTATGAGAAGGCCTGCATCTGTGCCAGTGCTTGGATTTGGTTTGATAAATTTGGCTGCATCTCACCCAATGATCACCTCTAGCCCGATTTAAACCTGGACTGTAGTCATACCTGGGGTTCTACGATAGTTACTTCAAAGGCAAATGTTTAACTGTATTTCCCAGATTTTGTTAAATGAGTGATGAATGGAAGTTTGGGACTATTGTCAATAATGTGTGCAGAGGCTCTGAATTGCAAGCTTCTTCACATGCTGACTTCATTAAATCTGCTGCACAAGCAGCAGCATTTTATTCTACAAATTGATTTTTTTATTTTCCATTTTTTTGTCATTTTATCAGTTTTCTTGTTTGCAATCAGGCTAAGAGGTGGCGGTCTCTAACTAATTGCTGAACAGGCCTATTGACACTTTTGTAAGCTGTTTAGGTCACAAACATGGTTAGAATGCTCAGGACTGAAGTTTACCTGCCCAGGGACAAACAGATGTAAATTAGCTGCTAGCTGACTCTGGTGCAATTACCTTTTAATTGTGCACTGTCCCTGTAAAAATAAACAATAAAATAATAAATAAACTTAACCCTCATAATCGTGAACACCATGTGACAATATTGCTTTTGAATTTTAGTTTATTTTAATTTTATTTAAGTCAGTGTTTCAGATATGTTTTCAACCAAGGTCTACACAAAGTTCAAGACTGGCCATCTGGTACTATTTCCTTATAGATCTGTGTGTTTTACAATTACTGTTTAACACATAGCACACACATACACACACTCCAACACTCACTCTCTCTCCCTCACACACACACACACACACACACACACACACACACACTCAAACGCTCACTCTCTCTCCCTCTCACACACACACACACTCAAACGTTCACTCTCTCTCCCTCTCACACACACACACACACACACACACTCAAACGTTCACTCTCTCTCCCTCTCACACACACACACACTCAAACGTTCACTCTCTCTCCCTCTCACACACACACACACACACACACATACACACACTCAAACGCTCACTCTCTCTCCCTCTCACACACACACACACACGCACATAAACATATATGTGTTTAGGTTTTTATGAAGCTCCGCAGTAAAGTTAAGTGTGTGTGTTTGTATGTGTGTATGCGTGTATATGTGTGTGTGTGTGTGTATATGTGTGAGTGTGTGTGTGTGTGTGTGTGTGTGTATGTGTGCGTGTGTGTACGTGAGTGTGCGTGCGCGTGCATGCGTGTGTCACTGATCTGAGCCGATCATGTTTTTTCTCCTCATGTTGCCATCTGCTAAGGAAATCCATGACGCATAATAATGGCAAAAGAAAATTTTGCATGCCAGTGATGTCCTGCCAGTTTGGGCTCGTTTTGCATTTTTGGTTTGGGGGAAATACAGAGGCGGTAAATGGAACAGGCAAATCAAATGCATCCAGCAGAGAGTTTCTCAGTGTTTTTTTTTTTTTTTTTTTTGCGCACACTTATGTGTGTGAACGCTGCAGGGGAGTTTTCCAGACTCATTTTTAAAAAATGTTTCCAGGTGCTAATGGTGTTAAAAAAGTAAAATGTGTGTGTGTGGGAGTGCATGTGTGTGTGGGAGTGCGTGTGTGTGTGGGAGTGCATGTGTGTGTGGGAGTGCGTGTGTGTGTGGGAGTGCATGTGTGCGCGTGTGGGTAACAAGAATACTCAACATACTTGAACCATACTCATGTTAACATTAATTATACTTCAAGTGTTCTGAAGTATAAAATAGTGTACTTAGGGTATGCTTCAGCATACTATTTCTGTCACATGGGCGCCTTCAGCACCTGGCGGGTTTGGCGGATTCCACGTCCTCCCTGCCTTCTCCCCCCGCCCCCTCCCTACCGCCTCCTGCCCCCACGCCTGCCCCCTCCCGCCCACCACGCCGTTGGGGCGGCGCACTTTGAAGAGGTCCCTCTGGGAGTACCCGGAGCGTGCCGGGGGTCAGAGGTCAAAACAACTTCGCCTCCCAGCCTCCCTTTTGATCCTGCAGCGGCAGATCGCTCCCAGACTGTGTGGACACGCCGCGGTAAAAGCTTTTATTTTGGCAGGTTTTTCCCTGCAGCAACTCCAGCACCGGCACATGCAGGCTGTATCACACAGGAGCCCATCATGCCAGCACTGAATTTTCAAATCGGAGTTAAAACGTTCCCCTTGTTTTTATTTTATTCTTCATTCTTATGTAGGCCTGTGAGATTACAATATATCATTATATCACTCTGCTTATGTGAGTGGTGTGCTTTACTCCACCTACAGCCTCTAAACACTGAGTAAGTGTGGGTCAGCTTAAGCTGTGCTCAGTTACTGAGCAAATGTGGGTCAGCTTAAGCTGTGCTCAGTTACTGAGTAAATGTGGGTCAGCTTAAGCTGTGCTCAGTTACTGAGTAAGTGTGGGTCATTTTAAGCTGTGCTCAGTTACTGAGCAAATGTGGGTCAGCTTAAGCTGTGCTCAGTTACTGAGTAAGTGTGGGTCAGCTTAAGCTGTGCTCAGTTACTGAGTAAGTGTGGGTCATTTTAAGCTGTGCTCAGTTACTGAGTAAATGTGGGTCAGCTTAAGCTGTGCTCAGTTACTGAGTAAATGTGGGTCAGCTTAAGCTGTGCTCAGTTACTGAGTAAGTGTGGGTCATTTTAAGCTGTGCTCAGTTACTGAGCAAATGTGGGTCAGCTTAAGCTGTGCTCAGTTACTGAGTAAGTGTGGGTCATTTTAAGTTTGTCAGTTACTGATAGTGTGGTCATTTTAAGCTGTGCTCAGTTACTGAGTAAATGTGGGTCAGCTTAAGCTGTGCTCAGTTACTGAGTAAATGTGGGTCAGCTTAAGCTGTGCTCAGTTACTGAGTAAGTGTGGGTCAGCTTAAGCTGTGCTCAGTTACAAAACCATTTATTTACAAACATTTATACACAGACACTTGCATGCTCACACACTCTCGACAAAAACCAGCGGTTTTTTTTTTCTGTCAAAGTGGTTATTTCTGCCTTTGCAGACACCATGCAATTTGCACAGCCATACTTGTTTCTACCACAGATAATGGCGAGGCTAAACTTGGAGTTTGTGTAAAAACAAGCCGTTGTCCTGTGGTCAACGCGGACACGTGTACGAGATGGCGCACGCAGTGTGCTTCTCCCCCTTTTTAGATCCTGTTTTTTGGCTACTCTTCAGCTACTAGCATCGCATGACGAAAGGTCTCTGCATTACTGTAGCAAAACAGCTTTTTAATTAATTATTCTACTTCTCCTGCTTCCCCCTCTCTCTCTCTCTCACCCCCTCTCGCTCCTTCACTCTCTCTCCTTCTCACCCCCTCTCGCTCCTTCACTCTCTCTCCCTCCTTTCTTTTCCTTTCCCTCCTCTCTTCTCCTCCTCTCTCTCCTCCTGCCCTCCCACCCTCTGCCTCTCGCTCCTTCACTCTCTCCCTACCTCGCTTCTTTTCTCTTTCTCCCTCTCTCCCCTCCCCCTCTCTCTCTTCCTACCCTCCCACTCTCTCCCTCTCTCTCCCTTCCACCTTCCTCTATCTTTTTCTCTCTCTCTCGCTCCCCCTCTCTCTTTCTCTCTCTCACGTTCCTCCTCTCTCTCTCTTCTCCACCTTCTTCCTCTCTCTCTCTTCCCACCCTCCCACTCTTTCCCCTCCACCTTCCTCCCTCTCTTTCTGTCTCTGTCTCTCCCTCCCACTCCACCTCCCTCACTCTTTCTTTCTCTCTCTCTCCTCTCTCTGTCCCCCACCCCCCCTCATGTTCGCCTCAGTTCCTTGGTAGGTCCAATGCCAAGACAGGCGTTCGTGTGGCGCCAGCTGTGGTCAATGTGCATGGTCAGCTCTTTATGCAATCAGCGCTAGCTCTCCTGTAGTACAGGGGGGAGACTGTCACTGGCTCAAAGCACGACTAGGCTACAGGGCTTCGGGGACGGATGCACGTGGCTCGCCCTTAACTCGAAGGGCGCAGTTGGCTATTTAAGCTGTGGAGAAAACGAGTGGGGGTTGGGTGAACTGTAGCTATGCAGTGTCTGTGTGTACAGTTTGTGCACGTCGTCTGCTCTGCATGTGAAATTAACATGAGTCTCTGTCTCTTCTCTTCTTGCATGGTGTGCCTGCCCTGCCCCTGGCCTCCACACAACGAACACAGGTAAGAGACTCTCTACCTGACAGTGATACACCTGTTTTACCAGAACACACACTCTGTACCTGTCAGTGATACACCTGCACACACACTCTCTACCTGTCAGTGATACACCTGTTATACCTGCACACACACTCTCTACCTGTCAGTGATACACCTGTTATACCTGCACACACACTCTCTACCTGTCAGTGATACACCTGCACACACACTCTCTACCTGTCAGTGATACACCTGTTATACCTGCACACACACTCTCTACCTGTCAGTGATACACCTGCACACACACTCTCTACCTGTCAGTGATACACCTGTTATACCTGCACACACACTCTCTACCTGTCAGTGATACACACCTGTACCCGTGCAATCGTAGCTGAGGGCCAGTGGTGTCATGTGCCCCCTGAGAAAAGTACCTGTTTGAAGCCATTATCAGTCATATCCCACTGCACGCATGCAATTCAGCCTGCTAATGTATCAGCACGCGCTGCTCGTCTCTGTGTGGCTGCAGGCCTATTCTGCATATCGAGGCTTCGAAAATTAACAATTTACTGTTTCTTTTTAAAATGTAACAGTAAAGATTGCTGAGACTGAAGAGGTGAGGTGATTGGGTAGGGAAGGGGGAACAGTGTGGGTGGGGGAGGGGAGGGGGGGAGGGGAGGGGGTGGAAGAAAAGAAAATAGAAAAATAATGAACACATTCAAAGCCGCTGCTGAAGAGAACTGTAGAGGGAATTCTGCTTGGTTAATTTTTTTTTCTTTCCACAAAATGAGGACATATAATGTAATATTGACTTGAATCACATATGTTAGGCTGATTTCACCGCCCCCCTCGCCCCCCCGCCCATCCCCCACCCTGCGCTCTCAGCGCCCGTCCCGTGCGTTCCCCTCCAATTCTGTAAATGGGCCGAGTGCCCGGTCTGCCCAAAATCACTGCTTGTTCTGCTGCTATTTACTTAAAATCAGCAGAGACAGGCGCACAGAACACGGTCACATGGGTGCCTGGGTGCCTGGTTACACTACTGCCCTCTGGTGGTGTGTGTGTGTGTGTGTGTATAAGGTACATCTGGGGACAGAATTCTGACTGTAAAACATAAGTAAGACATATAATCATTATTTTGTAGTAAGAAAAACTACTGTTTGTGTTGTGTGTTAGTTGTGTTGGAGTAGCGTATAAGTATTAGTGTTGTGTAGTGTATGAGCTGTTCCAGTGTAGGAGCTGTGTGAGTTGTGTAGGAGCTGTGTGAATTATGTATGAGTTGTGTAGGAGCTGTGTGAGTTGTGTAGGAGCTGTGTGAATTATGTGTGAGTTGTGTGTGAGTTGTGTAGGAGCTGTGTGAATTGTGTGTGAGTTGTGTAGGACCTGTGTGAGTTGTGTAGGAGCTGTGTGAGTTGTGTAGGAGCTGTGTGAATGGTGTGTGAGTTGTGTAGGACCTGTGTGAGTTGTGTGGGAGCTGTGTGAGTTGTGTGGGAGCTGTGTGAGTTGTGTAGGAGCTGTGTGAGTTGTGTGGGAGCTGTGTGAGTTGTGTAGGAGCTGTGTGAGTTGTGTAGGAGCTGTGTGGGAGTTGTGTGAGTTGTGTATGAGATGTGTGAGTTGTGTAGGAGCTGTGTGAGTTGTGTAGGAGCTGTGTGAGTTGTGTGGGAGCTGTGTGAGTTGTGTGGGAGCTGTGTGGGAGCTGTGGGTCAGGAGCTGGGTGTTAGCTCTGTGTTTACAGTGTCTCGCGCTCTCCCTCCCTCTGAGTTCAGCTGTAAACAATAAGCCCTTTGTTACTGTTAGTCTCTCTTCTGCGTTCCAGACACATTCCACACGCGTTTCCCCATCTCTCCCTCTCTCTCTCCTTCTCCCCTTCTCTCTCTCCCTCTCTTTTTCTCTTTCTCCCCTTTTCTTTTTCCCTCCTCTCACCCTCTCCCTTCCCCTCCCTTCTCTCTGTCCTTCTCTCTCTCCCTCTCTTTTTCTCTTTCTCCCCTTTTCTTTTTCCCTCCTCTCACCCTCTCCCTTCCCCTCCCTTCTCTCTGCCCTTCTCTCTCTCCCTCTCTTTCCCTCCCTCTGCCTCTCTCTCTCCTCCTCTCTCTGTCTCATTGTCTCTGTCCTCTGTTTCTCTCGGCGTTCCCTGTTCCCTTAATTTCAGTCCGCTTTTTTGTTTCTTTCTTCTGACTCTCTCTCCCTCTCATCCCTCGTTTCAGCTCTGGTAGGAATGCACTTGGTTATTTTCTCTCTCTCTCTCTCTCTCTCTTCTGCTCCATCTTCTCCCCTGTTTCTCCTCTTCCTCTCTCCCCCCTCTCTCTCTCCGGAGCGCTCTGTGTGCCAGAAAGCCTTCAGGCCGCAGCTGCGGTATAGAGGGACTCTCTCCGTGCCGGTTGTCCGGAATGCCCCTCACCGCAAAAATTTCGGCGCGCGGGACGAAGTTCAGCGCCTCGTAATTCAGAGCCGTGACACCCGTGCGCCGGACCGCCGGTTCTAAACCTCTCGCAAAATGCGCTTCGGTTCGGAGAGCGCCGTAAATTTCACACAGAAACGACAAAATGGTAAACAGATGTTACGGGAATATTTTTATAACAGGATTTTTTTTTTTTTTTTTTTGCGTGTGTTTTGTATCGTTCTCCGTTTTAAGGGAGCCCCTCTCGTGCGCTTGTGCTGTCAGAGATGTAACCCCCCCAGGGGGCTTATCAGGAGTCTGTCCTTGGCTTTGCGCTCTCGCTGCGTCCCCGTCCGTCACAGCCTGCCTGTGACCGATCGCTTTTACGAGGCGGGGCTGCGCGTCGAATGTTCGTTCACCAGTTGATGTCCCATCTCAGTGCATGTCTGTGTACCTGATAGTGCTTTACTGTTACAAATCCGGTATTTGTCCTGATGGATAGGTCCTGCTCTGTGTGACAGTGCTGGGAGTGGGCAGTGGCGATTCGCAGGGGTGTGGTTCCTTTCTGTTTGTCCAGGAAGGACCTGTACTGAGCTGTACTTATACTCATTTAGCAGACACTAATTTAGAGTAACTTAAGTGTCAGAGAACAGAACTCCTTCTGCCTGATTGCCATGGGCAACAGTGACCTGGCTAATATTCCCAGACCAGCAGGTATATGTGCAACATCACTGAAGCACTAATGCAAGCAAGGATGGATTGCAACCACTGTTTCCCACTGACGCATTGACCATACTATTCAATCAACCAATGAACTGATTTATCAGCGAGTCAGATAACCAATTAACTCCCTGTGCACATCAGCCTGTTTTAATTGCTTATTTTTGAATGTCGGTGTCTGATTTAAATTGCCATTGGTGGTGAAAAGAGCTTAATGGACACCCCCCAGCCGTTAATGGGGCTCTGAAATGGAATGTAGGGCCATCTGGTGGTGGGATGCTGTAACTGTGAGCACCCGGTCTTTCCTGAGACACACACACACAGGACATAATATAATGTATCTTTTTCACTACTGAACAGACTGCACAGTAATGCAGGACAGGCCCCATAGTACTACAGTACAGGAGAAGGAGAGGCACAACTCACCCCTCAACAAGCAGGGTCCTCCTTTTAATTTCACTCTAGTTGGTATTCTTCATTAGAGGAATAAATACTCTTCCTCTAACTCCAGTCTTAAGACAGGAATTTGTTTGGTTTAAATGTCTTTTCTTCTCAGTGTTTGGCGGGAAGCTGCGATATACATGTGGAGTAAACTGCTCTCCCCCTCCTCTTGGCCTTCCTGCGGTCTTTCTGAGCTGGAACATGCGTGTGCACGTGCATGTATGGGTGTGTGTGCATGTATTATTTTACTGTGGGTTTTTCTCGAGATTGACTCGTCTGCAGGAGTGTAATTGATTGGCGTGTGTGTGTGTGTGTTTCTCTCTTTCCTTCCCTCTTTCTTCCAGTCCTTCTCTCCTTTGCACCTTTCGCCATCTCTCTTTCCTTTTCAAAATTATTTTTTCCACTCTCTGTGCTCCCTCTCTCTCTGCTGTTCTCTCCTTTACTCTCTCTTCCTCACTCTCACTGTTTAATTCTCATCCTCTCTCTCTCTCCTGCTCTCCCCCCCTCTCCCTCCTCTCTCTCTCTCTCTCTCTCTCTCTCCTGCTCTCCCCCCCTCTCTCTCTCTCTCTCTGCTCTCTCTCGCTCTCCTCTCTCTCTCTCTCCTTCCCTCTCCCTCTCTCTCCCTCCCTCTCTCTCTCTCTCTCTGTGGTTGGGCTCTGTAAGCTGGGAGGAAATGTGTGAGCTATGAAGGCATGTGTTTATGCTGGCTGTAGGCAGACTCCCCCGCCACATGCGCACACATACACACACACACCCGCGCACATACACACACCCGTGCACACATACACATGCATACGCACACAAACACACTCACACACACACCCGCGCACACACACACACACGCGCACACACACGCGCACACACGCATACGCACACGTACACACACACACTCACACACACACCCGCGCACACACACACACACATACACACGCATACGCACACACGCACACACACACGCACACACACACACGCATACGCACACGTACACACACACACACAAACACACACACACACACACTGTAGCTGAGTAGGGGGTAACTCTTCCTCTCTCTTTTTCTTTTTCGCTCTTTTTTTCTTTTTTCTTTCTTTTTTACGCTCAGCCACTCCCGCTGTCCCCCCAGGTGACTGTCTGTAATAACTCCGTAGTTACGGTGTTAGTAACTGATCAGTAGCACGTTCCCCGCTCTGGGGCAGTTTTAAAGACGCCCCCCATCACGACCCTGCTGCCCCCTGAGGCCTCCTCTTCACTCAGCCTCGTGAGCCCCCCGCGTTAGCCCCCCGCGTGAGCCCCCCGCGTTAGCCCCCCGCGTTAGCCCCGCCGGTTTAGCGCTCGCCGCGAGAGCGTCTCTGGTTTCCATGGAGCCCTCTGCTGAGCGGCGCTCATTTGTGGCTCTGAGAGAGACAGGGAGTGCATGGCGGGTCACTGCGGTAACGGATCGCTGTGGTAAGGTGTGGTATGGTGCACCATGATACCAGATCACCATAGTAACAGAGCACTGTGGTAACAGATCACCATAGTAACAGATCACTGTGGTAACTGATCACTGTGGTAAAGGTGCACCATGATACCAGATCACTGTGGTAATGGAACACTTTGGTAACAGATCACCATAGTAACAGATCACTGTAGTAATAGATCACTTTGGTAACAGATCGCTGTGGTAACTGATCACTGTGGTAAAGGTGCACCATGATACCAGATCACTGTGGTAATGGAACACTTTGGTAACAGATCACCATAGTAACAGATCACTGTGGTAATAGATCACTTTGGTAACAGATCGCTGTGGTAACAGATCACTGTGGTAACAGATCACCATAGTAACAGATCACCATTGACTGTAATAGATCACTGTGGTAAAGGAGTACTATGGTAACAGAGCAGTCTGATAACTGCATGGAAAACAGATGGGGTGTGGGGCAGGTGGGGGTGTCAGTTGGAAGTGCGAAGTCAGCAGTTTGGTGTAGAGCTCAAAACATTCAGGGGAAAATTCATTTTCTGGTTCTCGTTTACTGACTGAAAACACCCTGCACCCTCGACAACACCTCATACCCCCCCCCCCCCCACACACACACACACACATAGAGTGGGGTTGGGTAAGTTATTTTACCCTTTTCTGTATTTAATTAAACAAATGTGGAGACCACCGGTGGAACAAATGTGCTTAATCTGCACAATCAGTGTTCGTAATTTCCTCGTTCTAAGAGCCAATCGCAGCGCTGGTGTCGGCACGGTGATTACACATCTGGGTTCGCTGGAAAAGGGAAGCCAGCACAGGGGCTCGGCATTTCGGCCCAGGAAAGGGAGTCTGGAGGGAGGGAGGGATGTTGGCCCACCCCCCCACCCCCCCCGCACCATCTCTCTGTATCCATGCTTAACCCTTTAAGGTGCGAGATCAAAAGTACGTGGTTAATGCTGATTGGATGATCACTGCCGGTGACTGAAAGCGGTCGAGTTCTAGAACACTGATTTAGAATAAAAATAAAAAAACATTCCAACATTCCCCATCTCCTCCAGCAGAAGACAAGGCGCTGGACATGTCCCGAGCGTGATCCCCAGGTTGCGTTTAAGACGCAGAGAGAGTGAGCCGGTCTCTCTCTCTTTCGCTCACTCGCTCAGCTTCTCTCCTTTTTCCGCGTAAAGCTGTTTTTCATAAACCCTCGCCTGGAATAGCCATCTCGACGGTGCTCGCTGAAACGCTAGACTTTTCTGAGCCCGGGCCAAACCGACGCGGGCCTCCACCGGAGAGTCCCTCGCTCTCTCTTTCTCTCCTTTTCTCTCCTCTTCTCTTCCATCCATCCATCCATCCTTCCATCACCCCGGGTTCCCTGCTGCCCATCTCTCCGGCGGTGTCTCCCAGTCGGTCGCGTCGCGGCTGTGTCGCGGTTAGCTTTGTGGGTCTCCTTTCCTTTTTTTTTTTTTGTATGAGCGCGGAGCGAGGGAGGGTACGTGAACTAAAAGAGGAGGATAGAGGGTTTTTTTCCTCCTCTTTCAGACCTTGAAAAGCAGTGTTCTCCTCCTTCCTGTCGCTCTGTTCGTTTGACCTTCCTACCATTCCATCTTTCTCTCTTTCTCTCTGTCTCTCTCTTTCTCTTTCACTCTGTCTCTTTCATTCTCTCTATATCTTATGTGCATACACATACACACATGCACACACACGCACTCACACACACACACACACACACACACACGCGCACGCACAAACCAATCGCCACTGGCACCGGAGACATAAGGGGCAAATGCACACACTCGCTTAGTGGACAGGTATACGTGTGAACGGCGGGGGTCCAGGCGGTTGCGATTCGCGGTTCGGATCTGCTCGGCTGTTGCGGCCTGTAGGGGGAGCAGTTAGCGGGAGGTGCGCGTGTGCCGACGCTGTGCTGCGGGGGCCCCAAAGCGGGCCAGCCTGGGACAGACAGCGGCCCGTACGGGGGCTGGGGCTCTGTGTCCAACCTCCTCCGTACCCGCACAGACCCACAGATGGACGCACATCAGACATCTGCATCTGTGGTTTGCGTCCACACAGCTGTGAGGTCCCAGACATGTGATTAGAATGTTCTTAACTGAGCATTCTGATGCTGATGATGTAACAATCACTAATGGGAGTTGAAAGAACACTGACAATGTTCTAGAATTTTGAAAAGAAAAACATTCCAAAAAAAACCTGCTATTCGAAGGGTTAAAAAGCCGGTGTAGCACAGTAGTTATCTTCCAGCAGTGTGTGTGGAGAATATACAGTACAGTACAACATTGGCAATGTCACATGATCATGTACTCATTCAGCACAAATCAATAGGAGGACAGAGGACATGTGATCAGTAGTAGTTTCCCACTCAGCACATGGGCATACACAGTGTAAGTTATATTTGCATATGAAATTAGTCCTTAAACTCGTTCTTACGTTCTGGGAAATATTTTGTATTTTGACTCATTTTATCCCTGTGAGTCACATGAGGCGGATATTTAAGCCGCTGGCTTTCCTGCCGTTCGCGCTGATTTTTTTTAGCTAACGCCTCGCGATGCTAATGTCGCGGTATTTTTGGTAAGCCGTCTCATTTTCCCTTTGATGAAATGGCAGAGCCCCAGAAATGTAGATTTGTGGCATTCAGACTGTTCTCCGTTAAAGATCATCGGGGGGAGGTGGGGGGGGGGGCATTTTGGGTTTGTCCCTCACCCCAGGAGAGACCCCTTTCCTCTGTCTTGTGCATGTGTTTGTGTGTGTGTGTATGTGTTTGTGTGTGTGTGTGTGTGTATGTGTGTGTTGGTGTGTGTGTGTGTGTGTGTGTGTGTGTGTGTGTGCATGTGTGTGTGTTTGTGTTTGTGTGTGTGTGTGTGCGTGTGTGTGTGCACGTGTTTGTGTCTGTGTGTGTGTATCTGTGTATTTGCTTCTATGGGCATGCATGTGCAGATGAGTGAACACACAAACACGTTAAAAAAAAAAAAAAACCTGCAGCCATTTGATACATTTTCTACATACATTTTTTAAAATAAAATATGACAATAGTGCTGAACAACATTAATGGATACTAATGACATCCAATTTCACAAAATTTCAGAATGTGCTCAAGAAAGAGGAAAGAGTTTGTGTTGCAGTCCACATGCGGTACCCTATTGGCCCACAGGAGGGTGCCATAGTGCACTCAACCTGCCCACAAGCCCTGGCTCCATGTCTCTTCTGAATCAAGGCCTGGACCTGTGACTGTGCCAGTGTGCCCGCTCACCCGACAGTCCTTTGCGGGGGGGAGGGGGGGGGGGGCAGGGCTTGGGCATGGCTTCTCATTTTGGCACACGTGGGGAGAGGTTCACAAG
>NC_057949.1:28767540-28777540 GCF_018555375.3 Anguilla rostrata
CACACATGCACACACAGATACACACACACACACGCACGCACACACACACATGCACGCACAGATACACACACACACACACACACTCACTTTCCATTGCAGCAAGTGCTGCATATTCACACTGTTCATAGTAATATAGAGAGTGGAAGAAGGGCTGTATTGTGTGAGTGCTCTGTCTTTCACAGGCATGAGATGTAGCTCTGCTAGTCTAACCTCAGCACTCACAGAGTGGGGTCCTCGCAGCTGAGGGGCCTATTGGCAGGGCGTCCTCAGAGAATGCCCGCAGGGATGGGGGGGGGAGAGAAAAAAGGCAATGATGCATGGTATTATAAGATAGGAAACGAATAAATATGTGGAAAGTCAGAAAAAATAATGTAATAAAGTCCAATAAAAGCTGTGGGAACATCTGTGTGGGATCGCCGAGGGGATTAAGAGGGTTTGGAGCATTTTAAGCGCATTAAGGATTAAAAAAAGGTCAGAATGTTTAGCAACATACCGATAAACCTCTTATGCGAAACCCAATGGGGAGGCTGTGCTGTGTTATCCACAGTTTTGGGGGTGGTGGGGGAGGGGGGGTCTGGGGTTTTGCATCTGTTCCAAAGTGTATACACACGCACACACACACACACACACTCAGATAAGGAGACACACACACATACCTATTTTTCTCTTATAAACCAATTTAGGCCTTTACAGAATGGAGCTGAGACATTTGCCGATATCTGTAGGCATTAAATTGGAACCAAACAAATGTGCTTCTCTGCAAATGTATGTAAATGTGACCCAAAAATGTGTTTGCGTGTTTGTGTCTGCGTATCGGGGGAGGTAAAGCGGGTTAGGAAATAAAAGCTCAAGGAAACGGTTTGGTGGAAAGTGCTGTGCGTTTATTATATTATTGCCTTGTGTTTCCACATGTGGACACATACAGCTATATATATATTAGAAATGTTTTTTTAAATTTGTGTGTGTGAGAGAGTGTGCTTCAGACTGGTGTCTGTGTGTGTGTGTGTGAGTGAGAGAGAGTGCTTCAGACTGGTGTGTGTGTGTGTGTGTGAGAGAGTGCTTCAGACTGGTGTGCGTGTGTGTGTGTGTCTGTGTGTGAGATAGTGCTTCAGACTGGTGTGTGTGTGTGTGAGAGAGAGTGCTTCAGACTGATGTGTGTGTGTGTGTGTGTTTTGTGTTTCAAACTGGTGTGTGTGTGTGTATGTGTGTGTGTGTGAGAGAGAGAGAGTGCTTCAGACTGGTGTGCGTGCGTGCGTGCGTGTGTGTGTGAGAGAGTGTGTGTGTGTGTGTTTTGTGTTTCAGACTGGTCCTGGCAGACTCTGGCTTTAGTCTCATTGTGGCAGACAGACATTGAGGTTTAGTCCTCAGTGCCACTTGCTTCTGGCCCCCGGCCCTCGTCTGTTTGGTCCTGCGTTCAGCTGCTCTCTGTGACCCGTCTGGCTTTCCCTGTGGCTGCCCTCCCTGCCCCTCCACCCCTCCTGCCCCCCCCCCCCATTCTACTCTCAGCCAGCTGAAGCTCCTCCGCTGATCGGTTCACCCTTTAAGGTGTGAGGTCACAAATATGTGATTAGAATGTTGAACATTCTAATGCTGATGTCACAGTCACTACTGGGAATTGAACACAGTGGAGTTCTAGAACACTGACTTAAAATTTTGAAAAAAAAAAAAAAACATTCCAATAAAACCTACTCTTCAGTGGGTTATGGGTTGCTGGGTAACAAGGAGCGCAGGATTCCATGTTGCTTTCCAGCACCCCTGAACTGAAGTTCACAATTCAGATTCAGTGTTCTGTCTCTGTCTCTGACATGTAGACAAATCCTTTTCTCTCCGGCTAGGTATTTGGCTGAATTCCTGGAAATGTAGTTCAGTAAGAAGAAATCTTTTTTTACGAGCCGTGCACATTTTAATATTTAAATGTTTGCTGCATTTCGACTTACACTGTGTAATTTTCGGAATGTATTGTTAAACTGGTGGCTCTAATAACATTAATTACCAGTCATAAAGAGCCATATGAAATTTTCTTTAAAAAAATAAGTAAATCCAGAGCCATCTCGCTTTGTTGCGTACAACTTTGAGGCGTATCCCGGTGTGTGTGTGTCTGTGTCTGTGTCTGTGTGTGCGTGCACGCCTTTAGCTAGCGGGAATGCATTAGCATCGCCAATACTAAGATGGCTGCCAAGCGCTAAAATGGCTGCCAGGACTTTTCAGAACGAGAGTGGGAATGCGAGCGAGGGAAAGGGGAGAGAGAGAAAAGCAGAGCAGAGAAGAAGAAAGAGACTCCCCCAGTCTTTCTCTCCGCTGTAGGCAGCAGTAGAATGGGTCAATTCATCTTCCTCATCCAGGTCTGCTCTTTTTTGGGGGGTTTTTTTGTAGCCTCTTGGAGGTTTTTGAGGATCGCACGGTCATGTGGTTTTGTACTAATACCTGAAGGTTCCTAATGAAACACGCGCGTGACCGTTCTGTGCGTGGATCTTCGCCACCCGGTCCTCGATGAACCACATGCTCACCACAGGCCAGCCGATGAGCTGGAGGCCTCAGGCTGGGGTGGGCAGATTCAGACTTTGTGACTGAGAGCTTTGGGGTCGCTGACCCGGGTGGGTGTCCGAACCGATCAAGGGGCATCGTTTGAACAGAAACACACACACACACACACACACACACACACACACAGCAATCACACACAAGAGCTGAAGTGCGGCCAAGAAATTGAAAGAAATTGTGGAATAAAGTCCAGCGTGAGCTAACCCTGTTCTCTTTCTCTCTCTCTCTCTCTCTCTCTCTCTCTCTCTCTCTCTCTCTCTCTCTCTCTCTCTCTCTCTCACAGAATCTGGACAATCAGACAGCTCCAACCAGCAAGGAGACGCTCGACACTAAGCTCACTCACCTACAAACTACAACACACACAGCATACACACACACACCACACAACACTACATACACACCACACACATACAGCACACACTTACACACACACACACACACACACACACATACAGCACACACACACACACACACACTCACACACACACACACTTCACACACTCACACACACACACACTACACACACACACACACTACACACACCACACACACATACACACACACAAACACACACACCCACACTACACACACCACACACACACTACACACACACACACACTACACACACTCACACACACATACACACACACTCACACTCACAACATACACTACACACACTACACACACTCACACACACATACACACACACTCACACTCACACACACATACACTCATACAGCACACACACACTCACACACACATACACTCATACAGCACACACACACACACACATACACACACACACACACACACACATACGTACATATTCAGCATACACACACACACGGACATATACAGCATACACACATACACACACATACACATATAGCACACGTACAGCATATACACACACACACATACAGCATACACACAAACCAAGGTGAGGAACACACCCACGCACATACAGTATACAAACACACGCCCAGAACGAATACAAAACTATTGTGTGCAACCCTCACCACAACGTATATGTGTGTGTGTCTGTGTATTGTGTGTGTGTGTGTATGCGTGCGTGCGTGTATGTGTGTGTGCGTGTGCCTGTATATGCTTGCGTGCATGTGGTGTGCAGCAATAGTGACTGTTCTCCTCTGTGCTGCAGGAAACTTGAGCTTTCAGGACTGCTTTGTGACTTCAGGAGTGTGGAACGTCACTGAACTCGTCCGTGTGACACAGAGTGAGTACTCACTATGCTTGTGATTCATGCCCTCGCACACTTACCCACAGAGTGAGTACTCACTATGCTTGTGATTCACGCCCTCGCACACTTACCCACAGAGTGAGTACTCACTATGCTTGTGATTCACGCCCTCGCACACTTACCCACAGAGTGAGTACTCACTATGCTTGTGATTCACACCCTCGCACACTTACCCACAGAGTGAGTACTCACTATGCTTGTGATTCACACCCTCGCACACTTACCCACAGAGTGAGTGCTCACTATGCTTGTGATTCACACCCTCGCACACTTACCCACAGAGTGAGTACTCACTATGCTTGTGATTCATGCCCTCGCACACTTACCCACAGAGTGAGTACTCACTATGCTTGTGATTCACACCCTCGCACACTTACCCACAGAGTGAGTGCTCACTATGCTTGTGATTCACACCCTCGCACACTTAGCCACAGAGTGAGTACTCACTATGCTTGTGATTCACGCCCTCGCACACTTAGCCACAGAGTGAGTATTCACTATGCTTGTGATTCACACCCTCGCACACTTACCCACAGAGTGAGTCCTCACTATGCTTGTGATTCACGCCCTCGCACACTTACCCACAGAGTGAGTATTCACTATGCTTGTGATTCACGTCCTCGCACACTTACCCACAGAGTACTCACTATGCTTGTGATTCACGCCCTCGCACACTTAGCCACAGAGTGAGTGCTCACTATGCTTGTGATTCACGTCCTCGCACACTTACCCACAGAGTACTCACTATGCTTGTGATTCACGCCCTCGCACACTTAGCCACAGAGTGAGTACTCACTATGCTTGTGATTCATGCCCTCGCACACTTACCCACTGAGTGAGTACTCACTATGCTTGTGAGTCACGCCCTCGCACACTTACCCACAGAGTGAGTACTCACTATGCTTGTGATTCACACCCTCACACACTTAACTCACTCACATTCTTACTCACTTATTTTAATAAAACGTTTGCTGTTTGCAATATGCAAGGATTGTTCCCATACATCTCATCCTGATTATGAGTATGTATTATAGGTTATTCAACAGGTTTATAAGCTGGTCTACAGCCAGCATTTTCATTTGAAACTTGCCGATTTTGTATCGATGATCATCAGGAAGTTTTCCCAGTTATTGATGCTTGAAAAAGGCGTGGATGTCCAGCCTGTACTGTATTAGACTGACTGCATTCTCACAGTTAAAGGCCTGCAGTCACCATCTCCTGTTTTGGAGCCTGCATGAAATATGATCCCCAACACACTGCTTGATATTGTTGATTCATTAATAACTTTCTTCCAGTGTGACATTATTATCTTCTCTCTAGGGGTTTCGTCATACTTGTTCCTGGTTATGGTTATACACTTTGTTGTACGTCGCTCTGGATAAGAGCATCTGCCAAATGCCTGTAATGTAATGTAATGTAATTGCTATGACCTATTTTTGGCCCACAGCTCCAGTTGCCACGGCGTCTGGTCCCAATTTTTCCCTGGCTGACCTGGAGAGTCCTGGCTACTACAACATCAACCAGGTCACCCTGGGGCGACGCTCAATCACGTCCACCCCGTCCACAAGGTACGCAGCAGAAAGGTTCCTACCACAATTCCGCCACTGAAATCAGAGTTCCCCCCCCCCCCAAAAAAAATAAATAAATTCAGGAGATGATATTACAGTACCTGAAATTCCCAGGTGTTCTTATCCATGGTGATTTGCCATTCCGAGGTAATTCTACCCTCTGCTTTCTACCAGTAAGACGACTTCATTGTAACATCCCTACTCCAAGTTAAAAACATAGTTGCTATTAATTCCTGTTTTTTGCTAATAAAAATCAGTGTTTGTCTGGAGTTCCCCCTGCGCTGACTGGATGGAAGTTGTGTTAAAATGTTGGTTCATCTCGCAGTCAGGCCAACATTACGTTGCCTCATCTTGTATACCGTTTGTTTTTCCGGCAATAGAGCTAGTTACTTTTCTGTACTAACATCCACTTCTGTTTGCCCCACCCCTTCCCTGTGCATTTAACTCTACTTTCTTAATGTGTGATGGGACTTCTGTCTTTCTCTGTTTCCCTCCTTCCTTTCTTCTTTGTCCTTCGCTTCCATTCTTCATCTCCTCCCTCCTTCTCTCACACTACAGGTCTGAAATGGAGCTTTATGCAGGTCTTCCACGGAGGTAGTTATGTTTACTCGGGGGTAGTTTACAACCACACTTACTGTACATACGCTTATGCACAAGCACAAGCACACACACACACATGCACACATGCATACCCACACATGCACATGCACACACACACACACACACACACACACATGCCCACATGTATACCCACACATGCACATGCACACACATGCATGCACGCATGCACACGCATAAACGTGCACACACACGCACACACATACATTCACACGTGCGCACATATATACACACACACGCACACACACATGTACACGCACAAACACACTCACACACACACACACACACACACACACGCACTTGCACACACACACATGCATGCCTGAACACCATGTTTTTCTCTCATCCTCTCTGTGACTGTCTGTTGTTAGATTCTTGGGTAGAATTCAATCAAAACGCAGAGTTTATATTGCCATGGATACAGCAGCTGGCATCCAGCTAGTGCCCCCAGGAAACATCGTGGCTTCTTGCCTGAATGTTGGGGTTACCTGGTGACTCAAACACAAGGAAATAAACCAACTCATGAAATCATTCACAGGAGGAAACTTGGTTTTGAGGTTTAAATCCAGCCTCTGGTTCCTGCATTATCACCAAAATGATTTGGTTTTACCAAAATTAGTTTAAAGACACTGAGCTTTGAGGAGGTTAAGGGATCCCTGTTAGCGTCCGGGCGGGGAAGGCCAGGACTATTAAGACTATCTTTTTACTTTATTTAGTGTTTTTTTTTTTAGGAAAATATATTTTTCAAATGTCTTGCACCTTTCTATCGTGCGTGTGAAAAACCCAGAAACCATCTGCTGTCCACCTGCTCTTAAAGTAATCGCTTCAATGAATGTGAGAAAAACAGAGAGGCAATGATTGGTCCTCTCTTCCGGCAGGATCCCAGTCCTATGGTTTTACCATATCGGCAAGTTTCATGTACGTAGTTCAACACTGAGGACTAGCTGTGAGCTTTTAAGACTACGGACCGTCTACTGGAATGTTTTACAAGGTTTTAGAAATGCTTTTATTTTACCGGTTTTGAGCGTGTTTTACATCCCCCGGAGGTTACTTGTGTTATAATTATAATGCCCACCTTCTGTGCTCTGACGAGGATTTCATTCTTTTAGGAGGAGTGTCGAAAGATTTGGGCGAGGGAGTCTATATTTTTAAGAATGAGCATTTAAGTTGTTAGTGGAGTCGTTATATAGTATATATATATATTTTTTTAGAAGGAGGAGCTTCATGTGTTTTGGATGGGAGGCCATGTTTCAGGTCGCCATGGCGTCGGCGGTTTGAGTGGCAGAATTTAATCGGCTCGCTCCGTCTCCCCCCCCCAGCTCCAACAAGCGCAAGTCCATGGACGACAGCGAGATGGAGAGCCCGGTGGACGACGTCTTCTACCCCGGCCGCTCCCCCGCCGCCAGCAGCTCCCAGTCCAGCGGCTGGCCCAACGATGTGGACGCAGGTACGAGTCAAGCGCCCCCTGCTGGCCAATCCTGAAAACTGCACTGAACTCCCAACCCCAACCCAAATCCCAGCCCTGACTCCCCCCTCATCTCTTCTTCATTGTCAGCTGCACTTTACTGCCTCTTCTCTGTTACCTCCTCAAACCACGTGAAAACAGTAGCAATCAACCCTGCTCCTGGAGATGTTAAAAAGCTTGACCGTCCAGCATCATTAGTACACACAGGGACTCACACACACACACACACACACACACACACACCCCGGGTTCAGCCAGGTACGGGTTGTTCTGTGCCAGGTTTTGTCACCCACCCGTCTTTGCTCGAGGTGATCTCCCGCAGGGCTTTGGGCCTGCTCTGTCCTGTGAGGGTCAACCATTTTGTTCTTGGCTTGAGATTGTTTCAGACACAGAGTGCGAGGGGTTTCGCCTCTGTGGGGTGCGCCAGTGGTGGTGCAGTGAGAAAAGTGTTTGTGTTTAAGTGTGACTTTGCCAGCTTATATTCCTAATGCACACATTCATATATCAGCTATAAATTCATGAGGCCTATTCTTTTTTTGTTTGTTTTTTTTCTGTTTGTTAGCTTCTGTATTTTATCTGTATATTGCTCTCTCTTGCTCTCTCTCACTCTCTCTTCTCCTGTTTATACTGTATGTAGATATGCTGTGTGTATGTGTACATACATACATATGTATGCGTCAGTGGCAGGTCATAAGCTTATAGGCTGAGGCCGCTTGCCTGATTAAAAAGCTTGGCAAGCCCCCGTTGCCAGGCAACCCCCTTTGTGTCTTCCACAGTCACATTCTTTTTGAACACACTAGGATTGAAGTGGGAGGGAAGCTCAGTTTATTCATTACACATTTAACTGTGATTGCAGTTATGGGTGTGTTTAAAAAAAATTTATAATTCTTTTTTAACCTCAAAACCTTTCGGTCAATTTAGAATCTGGAATGTGGAATTACAGACAGGAGTAGTGCAGACTGGAACACTCTCTCAGCCAATCACGTACTAGCTCCTACTTATCTTAACCCGGCAGACCAATAGCAGAGCAGATTTGTGTCGGAGGAGCAGGCAGGCTGTGGGCGTGACCGTAGGGCTGGCAGCCAATCAGTTGTGTTGATACAAGGCCAAGCTTTTCCAACCAGCCAATCACGGTGCACTTTTTTGTTTGCATAGCAATGTGAGGTCTTTCCCAGCATTCAGTGCTCACATTGGCAATCCATAAATCTGGGTCACATAAAAATAACTGGAAATGGGTTTTCTCTTTGAACTCCAATGAAATTCTTGCAGATTTCTGTCAGTTTTATCAGAACCGTGTATTTTCAACCAGTTCAGATCTGAACTCTTCTTTTCATTATGGTACATTTTTGACTGAGTAAACTATGTTTTTTCTTGAAAACTATTATTGTAGGACCTGCAGGGGTGTTTTTTCAGACTTTTATCAACATTTAACCCAGCTGACCCCAGTCTGCCAATCAGAATCAAACCCCCCCAAACCAACTCTCCAGTTACTTTTGTCTGTCTATCTGTCAATCTGTCTCCTTTTCTCTCTCCTCCCCACCTCCCAGTTTAACCACACCTCTCCCTGTTTAACCCCTCCCCCCTCCCTGTTTAACCATGCCCCTCTCCCTGTTTAACCCCGCCCTCTCCCTGTTTAACCCCGCCCCTATCCCTGTTTAACCATGCCCCTCTCCCTGTTTAACCTCGCTGCCTTCTCCCCATTAACCACACCTCCTCTTCCTGTTTAACCCCACCCCCTCTTCCTGTTTAACCCCACCCCCTCTCTTGTTTAACCCACCCCCTTCCCTGATTAACCACTCCCGTTTAACCTGACCCCCTCTCCTTGTTTAACCCCACCCTCTCTCCCTGTTTAACCCCACCCCTCTCCTTGTTTAACCCCACCTCTCTCCCTGTTTAACCACGCCCCTCTCCCTGTTTAACCACGCCCCTCTCCCTGTTTAACCCTGCCCCCTCTCCCTGTTTAACCCCACCCTCTTTCCCTGTTTAACCCCACCCCTCTCCCTGTTTAACCCCCCCCCTCTCCCTGTTTAACCACACCCTCTTTCCCTGTTTAACCCCGCCCCTCTCCCTGTTTAACCACACCCTCTTTCCCTGTTTAACCACACCCTCTTTCCCTGTTTAACCCCACCCCTCTCCCTGTTTAACCACACCCTCTTTCCCTGTTTAACCCCACCCCCTCTCCCTGTTTAACCCCACCCCTCTCCCTGTTTAACCACGCCCCTCTCCCTGTTTAACCCCACCCTCTTCCCTGTTTAACCCCGCCCCCTCTCCCTGTTTAACCACGCCCCCTCTCCTGTCTTGGCCTTTCAGGGCCTCTCCACTTGGCGAACGTGCAGGAGAGGAGGATTAAACACGAGGCCGATGATGTGCAGTATCCGTACCATGGTTAGAACACGTTTACACCCTACACCTCTTTTCAAAGCTTTCTAAATTTGCTGGACAGTTTTTATACCATCTCTCGCTCTCTCTTTCCCTCCCTCTCTCTCTCTCTCTCTTCATCTATGGGGGCAAAGGTGTCACCACCCCCCCCCTCCTGCCCCGATCCTCCCG
>NC_057949.1:28782540-28912540 GCF_018555375.3 Anguilla rostrata
AGACTGTAGTCTGTGTGATGTCACTTCCGGTGTGATGCCACTTCCTGCAGCCCAGATCGCAGTGGCCATCACCTTGGATTTATTCATAGGACTATAAATGGCTCTTAAACATTGAACCAAGTAGTATTTCAAAGGAACTGATGAGCAAATTAATGAGTAATTAAAGTATCTGCCAATAAGCAGTTTAGTGCATGTTTAGACCTTTCATTAGCATGTATCTGTACATGTGTGCGCATGTGTTTGTGAGGGCATATGTATTTGTGTGTTTGTTATGCATGTATCTGTCTGTATGTACCTGTGTGCTCATATGCATGTGTTTGCATCTCTGTGTGTGTTTATCTGTGGGTGTGTGTGTATGTGTGTGTGTGTGTGTGTGTGTCTTAGAGGGAGAGAAGCGAGCAGGCAAACGAACCAAAGAAGAAGTGTGAGAGTAGACGTGGTCGGCAGCATCTGGTTATCTCCACTGCTCTGCTGCCCCCTGCTGGCCGTAATGTGCTTGGCAAAGAAACCAAGTGGTTAAGCCTCCCTTCTCCTACCAGCATCGTCCCTCTCCTAGCCTGAGTCCGGCTCTGTGCTGTGGTTGTGGTTGTGGTTGTGGTTGGTCCTAAACTCTGCCCACTCTCGCAATATTCAAACAGTCGTTCATTAACATGAAAAAATCGGGGGTTTATAACATTAGGCAGTACATATCTTTTCAGTTCGGAGTGCGGTTGTTGGGATTGTCCCCGTCTCACTGTGTGAGAGTGACTCCTCTGCATAACCATGCGTGTGCTGTCAGCACATGCACTCTCCAAAGAGCGAGAGAGAGAGAGAGAGAGAGAAAGAGAGAGATTTAAGTGTAGAAAGGAGAGATGTTCAGCAAAGTAATCCTTCAATTTGACTCAGATCATGACCAAACGATTATTTAAAAAAATTGTCACTACATATATTTTTTAAATGGATAAAATCAAATAAGTTTTTTTTTTATTAAAAAGAGAGAGAGAGAGGAGCTGAGACCCCGTCTTGCTGAATTAAACCCACGTGTCTGTTCTGCCGTTTGTTGATCCATTTTCGCCAGGGCTGTCCTCGGCTGGTTCTCTTAAGAAGCCGGGAAAGTTTGATTTCGGCACGCTGTCGTCCCAGGCCAGGTCGCCCCGCATGACCTTCACCCACCACCCGCTGCCCATGCTGGCGGGCGTGAGAGCAGGTGAGACTCCAGGCGGCCCCGCCCTCCCCACACAGGCCCCGCCCTCTAGGCTGGGAGGGGGGGCGTGGCAGTGGTGGGGGGGGCGTGGTGGTGGTGGTGGTGGTGGTGGTGGAGAGGTGGGGGTGGGGGAAGGAGGGGAAGGGGGCGTGGTGGTGGTGGGGGAAGGAGGGGAGGATGGGTGGGGAAGTGGGCGGGGCTCATTTTGTGTTGGATCATCGTGTGGAAACTCCGCCCACCTTCCCCTGACCACATCTTTTTATTTTTAATAAGGTCACGTTTTGAAAAAATAAATCAGAAAAACCAAAATCTCACCTGTGATTTAGTTTTTTCTAAAGTAATCAAATTTTTTATTGTTTTTTTTTTTTTCTTTTTTTTGAGTGACTGTCTCTATGTGATAAGCTCCGCCTCCTCTTCCCTGACTCCTCCCGCTCATGCTGGTGTTGGTGCTGGTGCTGGTGTTGGTGCTGGTGCTGGTGCTGGTGTTGTTTGAACAGAAAGCCCTCCTGAAGGGCAACTCTCACAATGGACCGGTGAGATCAGAAGTGTCATGCTGGGTTGAGAAAGGAGTTTCCATAGTGGTGGAAATACATCAAAACTGCTCACAGTGAATGTCGGAATTTCCCTTGCACAACAGATGATTGGCGCCTTGGTGTGAAAATGTAAATCTTACTATGTTGATATATTGATATTAATATATAATTACTACTGTTAATGCTACCCTGGGATGACCACTAAGTGTCAGGCATTGGGACTGTTGAAAATTAAACACCCACAGATTTTGTGGAGAGTGGTTGTGCAGTATTCTGTGTGAGTGAGAAACATTCCATATGTATGTGTGCATGTGCATAAGTGCACATATGTGCATGCGTCTGTGTATGTCCATGGTTACGTGTTTGAGTCTTTAAGTGTGTCTGTGTTCCTTTTTTTAAGAGTATGCTGTGTGGTATGAGAGAGTGTTCATTTGTGTTGTAGTAAATGTGTCTGTGGGTTGTAAATCTTTAGCCAGAATTTCCCGTGTGTAGAAGTGTTCTTTTTCGCATTTGTAATGTTTAAAAAACGGTGAATGGCAAGCATATCGTAGTGTTTGACCATCCACAAATATCATGTCTCTATATGCATTAAAGCCCCGGGTCTCTATTCATAAAGCATCTGAGAGCAGTGGACTGATCTGAACAGGCCGTGTGCACCTGAGTCTCTATTCATAAAGCATCTGAGAGCAGTGGACTGATCTGAACAGGCCGTGTGCACCTGAGTCTCTATTCATAAAGCATCTGAGAGCAGTGGACTGATCTAAACAGGCCGTCTGCACCTGAGTCTCTATTCATAAAGCATCTGAGAGCAGTGGACTGATCTGAACAGGCCGTCTGCACCTGAGTCTCTATTCATAAAGCATCTGTGAGCAGTGGACTGATGTAAACAGGCCGTGTGCGGTCCGCAGGCGTTATTAGATGGCGTTGGGTTGTGGCTGTTTTTCGGGGCTGCGTTGTGGAGCAAGAGTATGATGAGAGTCCAGATTTCAGATTGTGTTGCGGTGCGAGTGTATGTGTTGACTGTTGTTGTGTTGTGTGTTGAATTTGTTTATCGGGCTGGTTTGTGGTGCATGTCTGTGTGTCTGTGTGTGTGTGTGTGTGTCTGTCTGTGTGTGTGTGTGTGTGTGTGTGTCTGTGTGTCTGTGTGTGTCTGTGTGTCTGTGTGTGTGTGCTTGTGCGTGAGTGAGTGCATGCGTTGAACGTTGTTGTGGTGCTTGTGTGTGTGTGTGTGTGTGTATTTGATTATGTTGTAGTTGAACAGTGTGTTTACTAGACTCAGTGTGTGTGTGTGGTGTGTGTGTGATAGAGCGTGCATGTGTTTGTGTTTGTGTGTGTGTGTGTGTGTTTGTGCATGCGTGTGTTGTGTGCGTCTGTGTGTCTGTGTGTGTGTGTGTGTGTGTGTCTGTGTGTGTGCGTGTGTGTTTGTGCATGCGTGTGTTGTGTGTGTGTGTGTGCGTGTGTTTGTGCATGCGTGTGTCTGTGTCTGTGTGTGTGTGTGTGTGCGTGTGTGTTTGTGCATGCGTGTGTGCGTGTGTTGTGTGTGCGTGTCTGTGTGTGTGTGTGTGTGTGTGTGCGTGTGGTACCCACAGACAGGGTCCTGAGGCGGGGCAGAGCTGGCACAGGGGTGCCCTTGTCTGGGTGAAGTTGGCACGGCTCACGTGGGCAGCTGGGGGCTAGACTGGGCTGCCCTGGGAGACGAGGGGCTGGGGACACCACAGTAACCCCAATCAAGTGAAAAGGGGGGGGGGGGGTGGAATTGGGGGGGTGGAATGATTATTACCATCTGCAATATTTATTTACTGTGTTTCATACCCATAAAGCTTTTTTGAGAGAGAGAGAGACTGAGGCAGAGCGATTATTATTATTTGTTTTAATATTTTGGCAATATTTACTAATAGAGTTCCTACCAATAAAGCATTTTAAAGCTCATGCACACGCACTCACAAGCATGCTCACAAACACACACACACACACACACACTCACACACAATGCATTTACAGACTGCATTCATCACAGAAAGTACTGGCTTGTTTTGAATGCCAAACTGGCCCGGTGCCTGAATACTCCTGCTCACCAAAGGCATCACAAGGCAGACGGGTGTTCCACTCTTCAGCAGGGTTTTGCTGTTCATATTTTTTCTTCTGTCTGTCTGTATTTTCTTTGCCGTTATTCAGAGGGTCTGGAGCAGACTTCGGCTCATTTTTATGGTCATAGTAACACAAGACATGCATACCTCTTTTTTGTGTGTGTGTGTGTGTGTGTGTGTGTGTGTGCATGAGATTTTTCTTGTACATGTTCATTTGTGGATGGCCTGAGAAAGACGTCTCGAGCGCTTGGGTTTGGGCTGAGCTCCTCAGGCCTCAGCTTCGGGTTCCATTTTTCATTTAAGGAGTATTCATCCACATGGTTTAAAAAACAAACAAGAGCACTTAACAGGCGTCCATGTCCCTGTTCTTTATTACCTGCAGAAGGTTGGCATCGGTGGCATTAAAGCCTGGACTGGTTAGACTCGCTGACCTGGCGTCCCTGCAGACAGATGCTCGAGTCGAAAACGCTCTCTTTCTTTCTCTCTCTCTCTCTCTCTCTCTCTCTCTCTCTCTGCGGGCGTGTCCGCGCAGGAGACAAACTGACTCCCCCATGTCTCTCTCTATCCCCCCCCCCCCCCATCCCAATCTCTCCCCCACAGGGAACCCCCGTGCCTCAGCCTCTGCCCTGCACTTTCCCTCCCCCTCCATCATCCAGCAGTCCAGCCCCTACTTCACCCACCCCACCATCCGCTACCACCACCATCCGGGACAGGACCCCCTCAAAGAGTTTGTGCAGTTCGTCTGCTCCGACGGATCAGGACAGGCCGGCTCGCAGGTAAGAGCGGCGTCCCAAGCATCGGGGAGAAGAGTCACACGCAACCTGCTGCCACCAGGCCTATGTTATTTAACATAGCATAGCATAACATAGCATAACATAACATAACATAGCATAACATTTAACATAATATAGCATAACGTAGCGGAACGTAACGTAACGTAGCATAGCATAACATAGCATAACATAACATAACATAGTATAGCATAGCATAGCATAACAGAACATCATATAGCATAACATAGCATAGCATGACATAGCATAACGTAGCATAACATAACATAACATGGCATAATATAGCATAACATAGCATAACATAACATAACATAGTATAGCATAGCATAACATAACATCATATAGCATAACATAGCATAATGTAACATAACATAAAATAACATGACATAGCATAACATAGCATAACATGACAACATGACATAGCATAACATAGCATAGCATAGCATAACATAGCATAGCATAGCATAGCATAACATAACATAACATAACATAATGACGAGAACACGCCATTCAGCCCAAAAATGCTCACCATTTTCCTAACTAAATTAGTGCTCTGATTACCTACAGACTAGACAGCATCTAACACCATATCAAGCAAAGTCTTGAATACTTCAACTCTTTACATGAGACCTGACTAGTTAATTGCTTGAGAATTCTATCGCTCTAGAATTGAGTACAATTCCTGCTGGCTACTTACAATTTTAAAAGAGGCATCTATTTTCAGGAATATTCAGAAGGAATTGTGCTCTTTCATTTTCATGTACATTTTGATTTTTGGGTGTTTTTTTTCACATTATACAAGCAACCAGAGATTTAATTTCAGATTTGATGTATTTCACATTTGACTGGGGTGTGGTATAGAGAACCCACAGTATAGAGTTTGTAAAGGTGACAAATGAAGGGTACCCTATGGGAAAATAAGCATTAATTACCTGTGGTAGGTCACGATGCTTGTGATGTTCTGTTTTTAACACTCTGGCTTGTCTTTTGAATCTACCTGCGTAGTGTGTGGAGGCTGTTGCTCAGAGTAGTTTCCCAGGGGTCAATGGGACAATCTTTAAGGATAGTGCAGCAGGGGCCACATGTGCAATCTGTATTTTGCCC
Organism: Anguilla rostrata; assembly: GCF_018555375.3. Taxonomy (NCBI): domain Eukaryota; kingdom Metazoa; phylum Chordata; class Actinopteri; order Anguilliformes; family Anguillidae; genus Anguilla; species Anguilla rostrata. The sequence goes on from NC_057949.1 coordinate 28,788,239, forward strand.
AGTTTTTCACTGTGTATTTTGCACTAGTCCTGAAAAAGCAGGTGATACTAAGAGTACTGTAAATCGTGACATGACTGAAATATTAATTTAGATATTAAAATTTTTATTTTATTTTCCAAGCATCAAATGCCTGATCCAGCACTGGCACGCTGGCGTCCCACGGTCTGTCTAGCTCAGACATACTCCTTCCGTTACGGTGTGAAGGCTGTAGGTTACAGGGGGTTTTCTTTTGGGAATGAGAGAGATGCGCGCAAGCTATGTAGTACAAGCATTTTTTTTTTTTTAAATAAGGATGAGAAATAACATAAAAATAAACCAGGCTCCTGTGTGTACCGACCAATTGTTGTTACCAGATGTGGTTTATTAATTAAATGCTTCCATTCATTGGAATTGTACAGGTCATAGATGCAAAATAATAATTCCCGTCATGCACCTGGAGGTAGTGGTCCAGAAGCATAGAAGAGTTTTCTTGTAACACGCTGGGGTACTTTGTAATGTTTATATCATTGCGGTTGTCATCATCTTGTTTGTGCTGGTAGGTTCTTTAGGACTTTGTCTTGGTTTTTTGCTATTTGTGCTTTGCTTATTCCGACGAATTTGCTCCTCCCATACTCTTAGTTTCTCTTATCATTTCCATGACGACATACAAACTTGTCTGCACATGTAACCTGTACATGTGTGTGTGTTATTAAGTGCATTTCTTACCTATCACACCACTTTCTTCATCATCAAGAAAGAATTAATAGAAAATGTGCTTACATGTTAGAAAGTAATTTAGCATCAACTATATACTTTGTCAAAAATCATCAAAATACATGACAATAGTCTTGCCTCTGAAATAAGTCACAAAAATTTATTTGATGTAATTAATAAGAAATAATTAAAATTAAAAACTGAACATATCATTTATTACGTATCATGTATACAATAAAAAAGCACTTTTAATCAATTATGATGAAAAATGTATTTTACCAGAAATTGTGAAAAATCTGATCATCCAACCAGTGAGCCTAACCCTAATTCCTCAAATGTAGATTTTGTTTCATCCTTCTAAATGGAAATATCAGGTGTCACTGATCATTCAATTTCTTGTCTTTTTGGAGATAAGACTGTAATCTGACAGTTTTTCCAGTGTAATACATTTTCATTGTAAATGTCTTCAAAAACATTTGGATTTTTTTTCATATTCGTCTAAGGAAAATGATTGTTCATCCGTATAAATATAAAACTTAAATGTTTCCGATGACTGTATGAATGTGTATTTCACTGTTTTCCCTGTGCAGTACATTTTTATCATAAATGTTTTACTGTTTAATATACTTATTTATATTAATTTGGCATAAATAATTTCTCATCTCACTAGACTGAAAAAAGACATATTTATGGTTACCGATTTTTTCACTTTTTGGAGCTAAGGCTATAGCCTTATTTTTTTAAACAATTTTTTTCAGTGAGTTTTTGTCATCATCTCTTCAAATGTGTTTTGTTTGAATTATTTAATCACATTCTGTAAATGTAGGCTATTTCTCATTCTTACAGATGATAAAAACAGAAAAAAACAAACATCTTGAATATGTGTTTTTTTCACATAGAAGCATGAGAAATATTTCCATTTGAGAACTTTGAAGAAATAAATTCAAATAATAGGTGTTTGAAGACATGGAGATTAATCAGTTTCTCAGGAAAAACTATAAAAAACACAACAGTGTAATCTTGCATCCAAAAAGCTAATTATTAATATATAGAAAAAACTTTCATTTAACAGGACAAAACATAATTTGCATTTCATGAATACAAATAAATAATAAATCAGAGAAAATGTTTTTGAAGACTTTTATGATTATGATAACAAAGTATTTTACTGGAAAATGAGAAAAAGTAAAAAACTGATTTTTAAACCATGACTATATTAATAGATGAAACTAAGACTTGCCATCAAAATGTGAAAAAAACTTGTGAATTATTGTAAAAGAGTGATTTTAAGATGCATGCAATCTATATTTACTCAATACTATGAAACGTATTCAAAATGTGTGTGTAGTCACCTATCAGAAAAAGGCATCACATCCATAAGGCCTGAGTCTTACCTGGAAAAAAAAAACAGAAAAGTTGGATCATCCAAATACGGCTATAGTCTTCTGAAAATAAAATAAATTGGATCTTTGAATTACGGAGACTAACCCTAACTCCTAAACATACCGCTAATATTTGCCTTAATATGTGATTCTTATATTCAGATGGATGAAAAAAAAGAATAATGTATATAGGGTGGAATGATACTCTCAGTGTGGGTGGAATCATAATTACAGATTAATACATACATATTTATATGGATAGATGGATACATCATTACATACAGCGAGCTCCATAATGTTTGAAACAAAGATGTTTTTTTTTTTTCTTGTTTTGTCTTTATACTGCATATCATTGTCCCAAACATTATGGAGCTCATTGTTCATGCAGAGATACGTGGATACACAGTTACATAGATAGACAGATACATAGTTACATAGATAGACAGATAGTTATCGTTACATAGTTAAATGTGTGTACATTTGGTATTTTTCCGAGAGCTTTTTCAAAGCTACCTGTGGGTACTTTGCCACTTTTATGTTGTCACTGTTGAAATTGTTCTTGTACTTATTCTTCATAGGACAATAGAGGAAGATGAGGGGGGGAAAATTTTGCGACATTGTTGGTTTTTTGTCCATTTTGTTTTTTTTGTTTTCATAACTTTTGTATCCATGTTTACCTCCGACTGCCTTATCAGTTTCCAGAATTGATATCTGGTTGTGCATATCACCTGTACATGCATGTTTCTCTTGTGCGGTCCGCGTCAAGTTTATTTTCACGTGGTGTCATTGTTTTGTTTTGATCCCCTCAAACCTTCGTGCTCCTCATTACCCATGGCCCCCCCCTTCCCTTTGCCCCCCCCCCCCAAACCCGACCATTTGTTTACCTCCCCTCTCCTCACCAGCCTCAGTATCCATGGTGACTTAATTTTTTTCAAACTCCCCGCCCCCCCCCCCCCACTGCATCCGCGCATTGAAATTATATCGATCATTCTTTCGTTCTCGTTTTTTCCGATTTGGTTATTTTCTCTTTAAAAAAAAAATAAGAAAATCCTGCCCCCCCCTCACCACCACGACCACCCCTCCCCTACAAATTCGTCCTCGTGGATGATACCATGGGGGGTGGGGGGGAGCTGCCCTCCTTCCTGCTGGCCCGCGTTGTGGGCGGGGCCATCTCGCTGACGCTGTCTGTGTCGTCCGCAGCCTAACGGGAGCGGCCAGGGCAAAATGGCGGGCTCCTTCTTGCTGCCTCCGCCCCCCCCAGTGGCCCGCCCTGTGCCCCTCCCCATTACCGACTCTAAGCCCTGCGCCACGCCCCCCGACGGCGCCGGACTCCGCGCTCCCGCATCGCCGTGTAAGTGCCGCCAGCCGCAGCCCAGATCCAGGGGGGAGGACAAAAAAAACGTTTTTTTAATTTTAAAATTAACTGAATTTTTGCAAAGAAAAAAAAATAGGTTAGAACCAAACAGGAGATGATCCTGCACTTGCCCGCCCCCGCCCCCCCCCCCCATTCAGTCATACATGCCCCCTCCCTTCATCGTGCCACGCCCTCTTCCCCCATGTCCCACCTCACCCTCCCCCCTTCCACACACCGTGGTCCGACCTGCAGAGACTCTGGGTTTTCCCAGACAGAACTAGATTCAGCCACCCCCCCTCCAATTTCACCGTATTTTTGGAGTCGTCCCGCTCTTGCCCTCGCTCTCTCAGGTTTACTGCCATATCTTTACCAGGAGCAGCTCGGTTCTGTTGTAGTTTTCGGTTTTTAGTTTCGTTTATTTTATTTTAACGTTTGCCCTTTTTTTCCGTTGAGAATACGTTTTTGGTGAGTTGCGCGGCCTTGGGAGCACATGGGAGCATTTTGGGGTAAAGGCGGGGGGCAGTGGGCACTGGAAGAGGCGAGTTGGGCAGCTGGCGGGGTGACCTGTTTCCCCACCGAGGCATTGGGGGTGGGGGGGGGGGACCCACACCAATTGTGTGTTTGGTTTTGCTAGGGCTGAGGTGGGTTTTATGTTACGTCGTTATAATTTTTTTTGTCCTTTTAACGCTGCCCCCTCCCATCCCCCCTCCCTCATCCACAACCCAATGTTTGTTTGTGCTTGTTCTATATTTATCAATGTTATCTATTGTGTACCATAGATTAGCAAAAATTTGTTTTTGTTGACCCAATCTCCTATATACACCTACCTCCCCCCGCCCTCACCAGCCCCCACCCACGCCAACCCCCTCCCACCTTCCAGTCCAGCTCATTCCTATAACCCTGCACCCCCCCCAAACTCCCCTTACCCCACCCCCCCCCTCCCCCCAACACTGTGTAGAACCTCTCGGTAGTCATGACAGCAGGGCTGTAATTCTCTTGCAGCATAGAGGTGATACAGAGCAATGCTATGGTATGATATAAATAAGTGTTCATTTAAGTGTGCTTCAATAACAGTGTCTGTCAGATGGTGATTCTCAGCTCTCATTTGAATCAGTGTTATTTGGCTAACAAAGCTAATGGCTAACAGGGTGAACTGCGCATAATATTCGAGGCAGGACTGCTTGAGCCGGACATGCACCTCAGTTTGTGACATCATTTTGAGTAGCTCAGTGGACCTGGGTTCGATGTGAACTGCCCCTTTAAACCAGCTACCCATGTAACGATGAGCTCTGGCTTTTCTCATATATTTTTTCCCTGCACAAATAATTTCTAGATCTGTCCCTGTACATAAGTCAGTATGTTTGGGTTGACTGAAGGAGACTATGTTGCAGTATAATTTAATCACTAGCAAATGTTAGTTGATGAGTTATTAAGAGTGGCTAGATCGATATCCACAATGATTGATTGATATCCACAGTGGTCACAACCTGCACTATTTTAAATGGGAGTCCTCACATTGGAACGGTGCCTATTGTGACCTTACAGCGCCGAGCATATCAATCTGAAAACCTTCACCTGTAAACACATACATTTCTAATCCATTAGTATCTATTAATGCTGGCCTGAACACAAACAGCCATCGATGGAAGTATAATGCGGTTATTAATGGTTTATTAAGGGTTAATACTGAACCATAGACGTTTTTGTTCAGACCATGACCTAGAATGCCTGTAAAGCAGTGTGGTGGTTAGTAGTCCGAACCTGGTTCAGACCCGGTCCAGGTCCGGTCCAGGTCCGGTCCAGGTCCGGTCCAGACTTCAATAGCAGAGTCCCAACTTATCTTTTGGTAAGAAGCTGGTCCTAGCCTGAACAGATCCCCATTGGACCGCAGAGACAGATCCAGACAGTAAAGGGGGTGGAGTTTTCGGCCTTGTCTGTGAAGCTCCTGGTGTAACGGCATCTCCCCCTGTGTGGGTTTCTGAAGACCAGCGTAGACTGGTGGGGGGGGGTGGGGGGGGGGGAGACAGTGAAGGACCAGGTGTACTACCTGTTCTTTTCAGGTCATAGTCAGTGATGGTGCTTATGTGAATGGATCCAGTTGTGCTGTTGAAAGTAATACTAGCAGTACAGGGACAGGATCCCTGTCTGATTCACACACAGCTCTCTGTGCTGCTGAAAGTAATACTATCAGTACAGGGACAGGATCCCTGTCTGATTCACACACAGCTCTCTGTGCTGCTGAAAGTAATACTAGCAGTACAGGGACAGGATCCCTGTCTGATTCACACACAGCTCTCTGTGCTGCTGAAAGTAATACTAGCAGTACAGGGACAGGATCCCTGTCTGATTTACACACAGCTCTCTGTGCTGCTGTGGTCTCGCTGTGGACCTGGGTGACTCAACTGTCCATTTCTCCTCCTCTCTCACCGTCCCTGCTCTTCTGTTTCATTCTCCCCATCCCTGACTCTCTCTGTCTCCTTCTTCTCTCTCTCTCTCTCTCTCCCTCCCTCGCTCCCTCTCTCCTGCTCTCCTCCCTCGCCCCCTCGCTCTTGCTCTCCTCCCTCGCTCCCTCTCTCCTTCTTCCTCCCTCTCTCCCTCGCTCCCTCGTTCCTGCTCTCCTCCCTCGCCCCCTCGCTCTTGCTCTCCTCCCTCGCTCCCTGTCTCCTGCCTCTCCCTCTCTCCCTCTCTCCCTCGCTCACTCCGATCCTGACCTCTCCCTCTCATCCCCTCGCCTGTCTCCTGCCTAAGGTCTCCCCTCCCCTGCGCAATCCCCCCCCTTCCTCCCTCCCCTCTCCCTCGCGTCCGCCTCGTCTTGCACATACTCGCCAGGCCCCCGCAGTCCCGGCCGTTTGCGCCGATCACGGACAACTTTCGAGATCCCCCAGCAGACGCAGGTAAGAGTCCCGCCCCCTGCGCGAAAGAGTCCCGCCCCCTGCGCGAAAGAGTCCCGCCCCCTGCGCGAAAGAGTCCCGCCCCCCGCAAAGAGTCCCGCCCCCTGCGCAAAGAGTCCCGCCCCCTGCGCGAAAGAGTCCCGCCCCCTGATCGAAAGAGTCCCGCCCCCCGCGCGAAAGAGTCCCGCCCCCTGATCGAAAGAGTCCCGCCCCCTGCGCGAAAGAGTCCCGCCCCCTGCGCAAAGAGTCCCGCCCCCTGTGGAAAGAGTCCCGCCCCCTGCGCAAAGAGTCCCGCCCCCTGATCAAAGAGTCCCGCCCCCTGATCGAAAGAGTCCCGCCCCCTGATCGAAAGAGCCCCCCCCTGATCGAAAGAGTCCCGCCCCCCTGATCGAAAGAGTCCCGGTAACCACTCCATGCTATTCTGTGGAACAGTGACTGTGCCTGCAGTGTTAAGGTTTGGGGATGAACTTTTTGGAAAATATAAAATAGGCACAGGCGAGATCTAGCCCTCTCAAATTCTGTCTGTAAAAAAAGATTCACATCTGTTAAACTGCCAGCTGATTCACAGGCTGTTTGTACACCCCAGATGGTAGGACCAAAAAAAAAAAACCAAGGATGAATATTGTGTTAGGGCGCCCTCTGGTGGTGGAGTATAAACACTGCAGAAAGGAGGAGGAGGGTATGGAAAGGGGGGTGGGGGCTTTAAGCCATGTCAGTCACGTTCTGACTGTCTCGTTGCCCATGGCAACCAGACATGATGTCATTGCAATTTGAACTTGAACTTGAAGCCCGGGGGTTGGGGGGTAGGGGGGTAGGGGGGTACGGGGCGTGGGGTGGGGGGTGGGGGGTCGTTAGCCCAGAGTGGTCACTACTGCCAGGGATCACAGCGAGTGGGGAGGGGGGGGGGGAGGGTCGTCAGGAAGAGGAGGAGTTATAAAGCTTGGAGGCTCCTGGGGTGGTGGATGGGGGGCTTGAGGGGGGGGTCGTGTCCAGCCAGAGTCAAACCAGACAAAAGGGGGCTACCCTGGGCTGCGAAGGTTCCATTCGACACGCAGAATGCTGAGTCGTGCCAACGCTCCTTTTTCTTTTTTTTGCAATTAATTACAAGCTTAAAACCTGGCCCACCCACCCAGTACAAACAAGGGGGTGTCAGTGACTCTACCCTCTCTTCCGCCCCCCCCCACCCCCCCTCTGCTGCCCTCCCCTCCAAAACCTCCATCCACAGACCCCATACACTGCAACTTCACTTCCACAAACAAATATGGGGAAGCTAATCCCGCTGTCCGCCGAAACCAAGTAATACTAATAATAATAATAATATACATAAATCTGATTACTTTCAGGCCAACAAGCCGTGGACTGACCTTTTGACCCAAGTGCGGGGCTTGTTGGGCTGGAAGTACAGTATATGGCGCCATAGCGCACTGACTGCGCGTTTGCGAAGTGAATGGTTAAGGTTCGGATGCCTCAAGTGCAAAATAACAAACGAATAAAAAATGTGATGAAAATGCTGGTCTTAATATGCACCAAAATTAGCTTACGGTGTTTGCTCGCGGTGGGGGGAAAAAAGGCTGGTGCTGCTGTGGAAGTGCCCCCTTGTGGTCATTTAAGGAACAGCATGCATACTCCTGTAAGCATCCCTGGGTTGCCACATCAAACGCATGCATTTAAATTGCGTGTCAGCAACCGTCCGACATCACGGGAAAGTGCTAGCTCATAATTGTGCGCTCATGATGCAGACTGAAATTATGCAGGAAAACATTAAATCATTAAAAGCCTTCTCTTGAAACAAAAAAAAATATGTTTCTTGTGGAAAGATTACTATCAGTTGAGTGGGCAAATTTGTGAGATATACAGTATAGTAAAAGATAAAGGAAGAAAAGCATGATATAAATTATATAATGATAATGTATTTATTTTTAAAATGCACTTTTTCTTTTAAAGGAACAACCATTTCCAACTTTAAACAAAGGGCATTTATACGATAAACCTTCTTGTTTAAATCGTGTCTACGTCTAAATATCAAAATTACATCTCAAAACTCGCTGTTTGGAATGCTATACTGAATATGACAGCAGGTGCTTTGTGTATAAACTGAAGCTCATGCTGATTTCACAGCTTCATTACCATCTTAAGAGCTTCAGCAGGTCAGCATTAATATCAGTGACATCATTATTATAAGCCTTTTTAAAAATACCATTTTGACTTTAACTGAAATGTTTTTTTTTTGTTTTTTTAACCAATTGTTCTTTTTTTTCCAGTCGTGGTTCCTCTGACACAACCTGTCCTGAACCAGGCAGCCAGAATTTTGTCCCCAGAAAAATCGGAAATTGAAAATAAGAAGATAAAAAAAATATTAAAAATTTAAACTCTCAGAAAACTGCCCTCCATTCCATCAGTAAACCTGAATGAAGAAAAGGAAAAAAAAAGGAAAAAAGGTCCTAAAAAAGGAAACATCACCATGGCAACAGTGAGGAACGATGACCCCCGTGAAACCCAGTAGCTGCTGAGGAACCCCCGTGGAGAACGCAATCTGATCAGGTGTGAGGAAGAGGAAGAGGAAGATGGGGAATCATCGACACCACTACAAAACAACAGGAGCACCCAGAAAATTAACCAGATTCTCATTTTTTTTCAGTTTTTTTATTTTTTATTTTTATAGGACGCGCTGTGCAATGCCTGACATATCAACAGGAACCTATTTGTGCAAAGGATAGAAGATAAATATTACTTTTATGGGCAATCTGATGAGGTTTACAAAAAAAAATTTATAATTCTTTGAAATCACAAATCAGTCACCTCGTGCCAGATCGTATTCCAGCCGGACTTTAACTGGCTCACAATGCAGAAAATGCTGAGCATTCATTGGTTAATAGTCAGCTGTTCTTGGTTACAGCATGCCCAAGCTAATACACTCGGTCAGAGCAAATTAAACCCAACAACAGATCATGTGACCCCCGTATATCGGTCCTCCTGGATCACCGTTAAATGCAATTCAATTCAATTCAATTCAATTCAATTCAATTCAATTCAATTCAATTCAATTCAATTCAATTCCATGTATTTTGTGCAGCGTTTTATTGCAGCAAACTGTCACGAAGACGCTTTACAGAGAAACAGAAGGGAAACTGGGTGGGTGATCAGCAGTCAGTCGGGGAGGGGGGAGGGGGGTGGTGGGGAGGGGCCCTCCCCCCGGCGAGTTGTAATGTTTACATTCCCAGACGGCCCCGTCCCGACGCGAGGGGCTCGCTGCGGAGCGAAGGCACGCGGCGCACATTTCTGCAGTATTTGGGAGGAGAGGGGTGGCGGGGGGGGGGGGGGGGGGGCGGAGGGCAAAAAGCCCTGCCCTGCCCTGCCCGACCTCTAGAGCTGTAGCCATCTAAACAGAGCCTGCTCACACACTGACACACACACACACACACACACGCACACACACACACACACGCACACATGCACACACGCACACACACGCACACACACACAGATCCATACACACACATGCACACACTCACACACACACCCACACACACACCAGATGACATACAGACTGACACCTCTATTCGTAATAAAGGGAAGCCTCGACTGCCTTCGTCGAACTCACGAAAAGAAGGCCGCGCCTTTTTTCCTAAACACGCGTCGCGTTAGACAAGAAACGCTCTAATGGAAATCCAATCAAACCACTGGCCTCACAAAATGACTGGACTGCCTAGCTGCTGTGTTTTCATTGCAGGGAGAGCAGCCTTCTCAGCTACACAGAAAGTCTGCTCTAAAAAAACAATAAACAGATCATGGTGATTTTATCTTTTTTTTTTTATCTATGGAAGTGCCTAAGTATTCCCTTTATGCAAGTTGTGAAACATAAATTCAGGTTCTTTTTCACACATAAGCTATATAGAGTAGTGAAATCTTATATGGCTTGGAACATTGATCCAGCCACTGGCAGATCACTAAGTGACTGCTGGACATGCTATATATTATATACCGTACGTATATACACACACACATATATATTTATAAATGTATACTTTTAATTTGCAAAATATGCTGAATAGGCAGTCTAGTTATTTTATGAAGCCCGGCCTTGTCAGTGAAACACTAAACCAGCAGCTATACACGAATGTACCAGTATCGTTCCCACTTGATATATTGAAAAGAAACTTTTAAAAAAATACCAAGGTGATTCCATGGCAATTATCAATTAGATGTATGTTTTTTGGGGGAGGGACGGGGGGGATTGACAATATTGAGTGGAGGAAAAAATCAACAGCATGCTTTGTTTATTTTTATTTTTCTTTTTTCTTTTTTGGATGGAAAGTGTTATAATTGCAAAATGTTGTATATGGATTAAGTGCCATGTGCAGGGTAATTGTCTCTGTCAGAGAATGTCCAGGACATAAAGAAGGATGGGCTGTTTTCATTTTCCAGTCCGTGCTCTCTGGGACTCTAAATACAAGGGCAGCGTTTAAAAAAAAAAAAAAAAAGATCCCAGTCTTTGTAAGTTTTGGGGATGTTTTTAAAAAAATATTGTCTTTCTTTTTTCTCATTTTTTTTAAATGTTTCGTTTGTAATTATTTGTTTTTAAAACTTGGGAGGGCTGAAGGAACAGTTTTGCAAGCATCAAAAAAATTATATATTGCGAAATGAAACAGGTGCTTTTTATGATATAAAGTACACTCAATCTCTATTATACATACATAATAATAAACAAAATTAAGTGTTATCAATGCAGCACATTTTAGGGAAAAAGCATTATTCCTCTATTTCTCATTTTGTATTTGCCGAGGGGGGAGGGGTGCAATTTATCTAAGGTTGTGACAAAAGGCATTTTTCTTCAACCTTACATTTGTGACATGTTTCACAGAAATCCAGAAACTGATGTAAATTCAAAACCAAAAGGGCACATCACTGTTTGTTATCAAACAGGCAATTTTCCATTTATCTTGTAACTCCAGAAAACCATCCCAGAATTTAAAATTGTGTTGAAGGCATACTATGCAGGATTTTTACCTTGAAAATATAAAATATAAAATAACCGTGCTAAGGCTTACCTATGATGCTCTGACCATTTCTGTCTTTATGCACTTTCACCGATTCTGTGCACCTTTACCTGCGTTTGTTACTCTAAAATGTGTTTGAGACGTTTACTGGGCGTGCCGATCTTCTCTGCGTGGGGACGGGTGGGCGTGGCTACAGAGCCTGTGGTTTGGGATCAGCGTTCCGAGTGTTTGTCGATAGCTAGCTAGCAGCTAGCAATGGCCCGTGAAGCAACTACAGTCAACCTTGGAATTGCTTTTCCTCAGTGGCGTTGGCTGAATTTCGGCAAGGGGGTGAAAAGTGGGCTTGTTTTCCGTCGGACCTGTTAGTAACGTCACCACTCGCTATTATTTGTACGTGTCCGGTCCGAGTAATCGATGGGAGACATTTTTATGAATCCGTCTGTCAGTGGCTCGGTCATGTACTGGGAGGGGGGTGGGATTGAGGGGGTGGGGTTGCAGACGCAATCTTTGATCGTAAACGCAGGTTTAAAAATCCTGCATAGTATGCCTTTAACGGTTGACAGCCCATTGCGTGGCTGGGCGGGGCAGCGTGAGCTTGCCCTACGTTACCATCACGACCGTTAACGAAAAAAGCAGTTTCCCCAAATGCCCCGCCACCACCACATTCGTAATGACGCAGACAAGATCTTCCCCGTCCGGAAGATGCATCGGAGGAATGAACTGTGCTTTCAGTCTGTTATACTACAGACAGGAAATAACCGACGATTAAGCAGGCCTGGAGGGCTGGGAGATGGGCTGTACTGTGAGCTCTATGCGGTACATTTTTTTTATTCGTAGATTTTTAGACTCCTGTCTCGAGCAAGCAAAGAAACTAATCTGGCAACTTTGAAACCTGTACAGTAGACACAAGAGAACGAAAAAATTATGCCGGGGGCAAGTGAGCATCTCCCCCCCTCCCCCTTAACATACATAAATGCACTGAGCTCCCCCAAGTGTATTTTCTCAATGTTTTTGTGATGTATTGTAGATTCAGAGCATTTTAAGGTTGTCTCTTTAAAAGTGCCTTTTGTTCACAGGTTGTTCGCTCTTGTATTCAGAGAGATCTTCTTAAAAAAAAAAAAAAAAGACTAAGCCCCCTCCTCCTTGCTTCACCCGTATCCTGTCATTATTCTTCTAGCTTCTCAAAGCCGTATATATATAGTACTAAAGGAAAATTTGGTGTGCTTTTAGTTCTTTTGATTGTTAAATGATTAAGAAAATAGAGAAAAGGCAAAAAAAAAAAAATGTCCATCCGTTCTTGCTTTCTATGCTTCCATCTGTCCGTTTCCTCTTGAGCTCTGCAGTAGTCTAGCCGCGTATCTTCCCCCCTACCCCCCCCCCCACCTCCTCTCTCTCCTGACTGGAGGGGTTTAAAAAATAAAAAAATAAAAAAAAACATTTTTCAATGTCTACGCAGAATGCAGTTAGCTCACATGTTATTCCTGTCTGTAAGCTTCACTATGTATTCCATTCAGATCTCTTCAGCTTTGCCATTCAGCAGCTAATGTAAGAAAACAAGATGCACCACTGGGCTCTCGGGGTGGGGGAGATTATAGGCATGGTATAGGGGAACAAGATTTGGTGGGGTTTGTGTGTGTGTGTGTGTGTGTGAGTGTGCGCGCATGTGTGTGCGTGGGTGCGTGTGCCTGCGTGCGTTTATGCATGCATGCATGTTTGTGCGCGTTTGTGCGTGTGTGTGTGTGTGTGTGTGTGCGTGCGTGCGTGCGTGCGTGCGTGCGTGCGTGCGAGTGTGTGTGTGTGTGTGTGTGTGTGTGTGTGTGTGTGTGTGTGTTTGTGTTGGGGACACTGAGGACATGTTGTTTGCTTTCAGGGTAAAGTAGACATACAACAGGAGCTCATTTTTTCGGTCACGGGGACACGGGGCAAAATAACAACATCATTTTTCTAACTATTTATTTTTCTGTTTTTGTTTTAACTGAATTTGGTTTTTATGCTTTGATTTTTTTTTTTTATTGTGTATTTTTTAAGCGAAAAGTGTCGATAATTTAGACAGTAAATAAATTGCACATTTTCTAGTGGTTGTACGAGACCAGCTGTTTAGGAGTGAAAGTATGTACCAGAAAAAGACGCTAAGCACCTTAACTACGGCCTTCTGTTGGCACGGGTTCGAGAGGGAAGGCCACAAACCACGGGGGAAAAAAAACAAAACAAAACAAAACAAAAAATACGTGACCGTTCATTCCCGCAAATCTGTAACTACCAGAAATAACCCGTCTCAAACCAAAGCCAAATTGTCACCTTCCCCCTTCACTCTGCATCTTTCCTCCACTTCAGGCACTTTGAAACTCCACCAGCAAAATAATACATTTAAAAAAGGAAAGGCCTTTGGGAACTGGCTGACTTGTATCCTGCAGAAGTAGACGATGCTTTTATTCACATTGATGTTCTATTCCTTAAAAGCCCGTGGCGGTGGCCCGTGACCACTACAGTTACAGATCTAGTCACTCAGGCTCTCTTGGAGGAAGATGCACCCCCCCCCCTGCCCCACGTGGCCCCTGATCGCAACCCGTGCCAAGGCCATTTATTTAATTTGTATTTTTTTATTTGGGTTTCTTTTTAAAAAGTGTGTAGAACCTTGCACCCCCCCCCCCCCATCTGCCAAGGCCATGCTTAGTGATGTGTAGTCTATCTCCACACCCACCACCCCCACCCCACCCCAGCCTGCCCCCCCCCCCTCCCCATCGTGCCCTCTGAGAATACAGCCCCCCCTGGGGGCTCCAGGGTGAACTGCATGTGTTAATTACAGTTTCTTTCCCATATTAAAGAAAAGCAGTTTGGAAAAGAGCAGCACCTTTACCTGTTTGAATAAAAGGATGTTCTTGACTGTAATCTCCCCCTCCTGGCTTACGTCTTTATTTCAAGTGTTCACCAGTACGCTTCGGATGTGTACAAAGACCTGGAAAGGTGGAACGAGGTATCGTGCACACACACACACCATTATAGGTAGGTGCCAAAGAAGGATTTCTTATGTGCACTGTTAATTGCACTGGAGCTGTTAATTGCCAAAATACATAAGCATAAGTCTTATGTCAAAATAGGGTAATATTGCGAAAAACTATAAAAATCACTTTTGTTTCATAGATGCATAGCATATTTTATTTAAATAATAACCACGCTGAAATAAACGAATAAAAATGTTTTTATTTGACATTTATGATGAAAAATGTGCAAAATTCCGAAATATATAAGCCAATAGTCATATGTCAAAATGGTTTAACATTGCAAAAAAAATCAAAAACACTTTTAATTACATAGATGAATAGTGTATCACGTTTGAATAATGATCTTGCTGAAACAAACAAATAAAAATGTTTTTTAAGGCATTTATTATGAAATATGTGTTTGATTGAAAAATGCTAAAATACATAAGCCTATAGTCTTATGTCAAAATAGGGTAAAAATGTGAAAAAATTCTAAAATCAGTTTTATTACCATAGATGCATAGTTAATCACGTGTAAATAATAATCTTGCTGAAATAAATGAATAAAAATGTATTTTAAGACATTAATGATGAAAAATGTGTTTGATAGGAAAATGCCAAAAAACATAAGCCTATAGTCTTATGTCAAAATAGGGTAGAAAATGTTAAAAAATTCTAAAATCACTTTAAATTACATAGGTGCATAGTGTATCACGTTTAAATAATAATCTTGCTGAAATAAATGAATAAAAATATTTTTAAGACATTTATTATGAAATATGTGTTTGATTGAAAAATGCGAAAATATATAAGCCTATAGTCTTATGTCAAAATAGGGGAAAAATGTGAAAAAATTCTAAAATCACTTTTATTACCATAGATGCATAGTTAATCACGTGTAAATAATAATCTTGCTGAAATAAATGAATAAAAATGTATTTTAAGACATTTATGATGAAAAATGTGTTTGATAGGAAAATGCCAAAATACATAAGCCTATAGTCTTATGTCAAAATAGGGTAGAAAATGTTAAAAAATTCTAAAATCACTTTAAATTACATAGGTGCATAGTGTATCACGTTTAAATAATAATCTTGCTGAAATAAATGAATAAAAATATTTTTAAGACATTTATTATGAAATATGTGTTTGATTGAAAAATGCGAAAATATATAAGCCTATAGTCTTATGTCAAAATAGGGGAAAAATGTGAAAAAATTCTAAAATCACTTTTATTACCATAGATGCATAGTTAATCACGTGTAAATAATTATCCTGCTGAAATAAATGAATAAAAATGTATTTTAAGACATTTATGATGAAAAATGTGTTTGATAGGAAAATGCCAAAAAACATAAGCCTATAGTCTTATGTCAAAATAGGGGAAAAATGTGAAAAAATTCTAAAATCACTTTTATTACCATAGATGCATAGTTAATCACGTGTAAATAATTATCCTGCTGAAATAAATGAATAAAAATGTATTTTAAGACATTTATGATGAAAAATGTGTTTGATAGGAAAATGCCAAAATACATAAGCCTATAGTCTTATGTCAAAATAGGGTAAAAATGTGAAAAAATTCTAAAATCACTTTTATTACCATAGATGCATAGTTAATCACGTGTAAATAATTATCCTGCTGAAATAAATGAATAAAAATGTATTTTAAGACATTTATGATGAAAAATGTGTTTGATAGGAAAATGCCAAAATACATAAGCCTATAGTCTTATGTCAAAATAGGGTAGAAAATGTTAAAAAATTCTAAAATCACTTTAAATTACATAGGTGCATAGTGTATCACGTTTAAATAATAATCTTGCTGAAATAAATGAATAAAAATATTTTTAAGACATTTATTATGAAATATGTGTTTGATTGAAAAATGCGAAAATATATAAGCCTATAGTCTTATGTCAAAATAGGGGAAAAATGTGAAAAAATTCTAAAATCACTTTTAATTACATAGATGCATAGTGCATCACGTTTAAATAATAATCTTGCTGAAATAAATGAATAAAAATGTATTTTAAGACATTTATGATGAAAAATGTGTTTGATAGGAAAATGCCAAAAAACATAAGCCTATAGTCTTATGTCAAAATAGGGGAAAAATGTGAAAAAATTCTAAAATCACTTTTATTACCATAGATGCATAGTTAATCACGTGTAAATAATTATCCTGCTGAAATAAATGAATAAAAATGTATTTTAAGACATTTATGATGAAAAATGTGTTTGATAGGAAAATGCCAAAAAACATAAGCCTATAGTCTTATGTCAAAATAGGGTAAAAATGTTTAAAAATTCTAAAATCACTTTTAATTACATAGATGCATAGTGCATCACGTTTAAATATAATCTGCTGAAATAAATGAATAAAATGTATTTTAAGACATTTATGATGAAAATGTGTTTGATAGAAAATGCAAAATACATAGCCTATAGTCTTATGTCAAAAAGGGGAAAATGTTAAAAAATTCTAAAATCACTTTATTACATAGATGCATTGTGTAATCACGTTAAATAATATTGCTGAAATAAATGATAAAAATGTATTTTAAGACATTTATATGAAAGTGTTTGATAGAAAAATGAAAAATATCATAGTCTTATGTCAAAATAGGGTAAAAATGTGAAAAATTCTAAAATAACTTTTATTACATAGATGCATAGTTAATAGTGTAAATAATATCCTGCTAAATAAATGAATAAAAATGTATTTTAAACATTTATATGAAAATGTGTTTGATAGGAAAATACAAAA
Organism: Anguilla rostrata; assembly: GCF_018555375.3. Classification (NCBI taxonomy): domain Eukaryota; kingdom Metazoa; phylum Chordata; class Actinopteri; order Anguilliformes; family Anguillidae; genus Anguilla; species Anguilla rostrata. The sequence continues at coordinate 28,805,307 of NC_057949.1, forward strand.
TACATAAGCCTATAGTCTTATAAAATGGGAAAAATGTTTAAAAATTCTAAAATACTTAATTACATAGATGCATAGTGTAATACTGTTAAATATTATCTCTGAAATAAATGAATAAATGTATTTTAAGACATTATGATGAAAATGTGTTTGATAGAATCAAAAGCCAATTTAAATGATAATTTTAAGAATTATGAAATGTGTGTAAATCAAACTACTTGTATGCAATAGGAAATGTAAAATTAAACCTTTATCATAGCCTTAATATACTAATAAAAATATTAGACTTGATGAAGTTGATGAAATGCAAATGCTAAGTTTAGTCAAAATAGGAAATGGAAAATTAAAACACTTATTACTAGCATAATAGTGAAATAATCTCTGAAAATATAAAGTTTAGACATTATGAAATTTTATGGAAAAACTAAGCTTAGCTATCAAAAAGGATTAAAATTCAAATACTTAATCATGGGATGTTCACTTTAATATATCTTGTGAAAAGATAAATAAATGAATAAAAATGTATTTTAAGAATTTAATGAAAAATGTGTTTAGGAAAATGCCAAATCATAAGCCATAGTCTTATGTCAAAATAGGGTGAAAAAGTAAAAAATTTAAAATCACTTTATTACATAGTGCATAGTTAATCAGTGTAAATAAACTGCTGATAAATGAATAAAAATTATTTTAAGACATTTATTATGAAAAATGTGTTTGATTGAAAATGCCAAAAATAATAAGCCTATAGTCTTATGTCAAAATAGGGGAAAAATGTGAAAAAATTCTAAAATCACTTTTATTACATAGATGCATAGTATCACGTGTAAATAATATCCTGCTGAAATAAATGAATAAAAATGTATTTTAAGACATTATGATGAAAAATGTGTTGATAGGAAAATGCCAAAATACATAAGCTATAGTCTTATGTCAAAAAGGGAAAAATGTGAAAAATTCTAAAATCACTTTTATTACATAGATGCATAGTTAATCACGTTAAATAATATCCTGCTGAAATAAATGAATAAAAATGTATTTTAAGACATTTATGATGAAAAATGTGTTTGATAGGAAAATCCAAAAAACATAAGCCTATAGTCTTATGTCAAATAGGGGAAAATGTAAAAATTCTAAAATCACTTTTATTACATGATGCATAGTAATCACGTTAAATAATATCTGCTGAAATAAATGAATAAAATGTATTTTAAGACATTTATGATGAAAATGTGTTTGATAGGAAAATGCCAAAAACATAGCCTATAGTTTAGTCAAAATAGGGGAAAATGTAAAAAATCTAAAATCACTTTATTACATAGGATGCTATGTATCACGTTAATAATTATCTGCTGAATAATGAATAAAAATGTATTTTAAGACATTTATGATGAAAAATGTGTTTGTTTGATAGGAAAATGCCAAAATACATAAGCCTATAGTCTTATGTCAAAATAGGGAAAATGTGAAAAATTCTAAAATCACTTTTATTACATAGATGCATTGATTGAAATAATTACTCATTAACTAAATATAAAAATATTAAGACTTATATGAAATTGTTTGATGAAATGCAAAAATAAGCCTATAGTCTATGTCAAATAGGAAATGGAAAATTTAATCACTTTATTACTAGATGCATAGTATACGTTAAATATATCTGCTGAAATATGAATAAATTATTAAGACATTTTGAGAAATGTGTTTGATAGGAAATCAAACATAGCCTATAGTCTTATGCAAATAGGAAAGAAAATCTAATCACTTATACATAGTGCATAGTATCCGTTAATATATCTGCGAAATAAATAAAAAAATTTTTAAGACATTATAGAAATGTGTTGATGAAAGCAAAATAAGCTATAGTTTATGTCAAAATAGGAAATGTAAAATTCTAAAATCACTTTTATTACATAGATCATAGTATCACGTTAAATATATCTGCGAATAATAATAAATTTTTTAAGACATTTTATGAAAATGTGTTTGATGAAAAGCAATAAAACCTATATCTATGTCAAAATAGGAAAGTAAATTCTAATCACTTTACATAGTCATGTCACGTTAATAATATCCTGCTGAAATAAATGAATAAAAATGTATTTTAAGACAGTTTATGATGAAAATGTGTTTGATAGGAAATGCCAAAATACATAAGCCTATAGTCTTATGTCAAAATAGGGGAAAATGTGAAAAATTCTAAAATCACTTTATTACCATAGATGCATAGTAATCACGTTAAATATTTTCCTGTGAAATAAATGTAAATACAATGTATTTAAGACATTTAGATGAAAAATGTGTTTGATAGGAAAATGCCAAAATACATAAGCCTATAGTCTTATGTCAAAATAGGGAAAAATGTGAAAAATTCTAAAATCACTTTTATTACCATAGATGCATAGTTAATCACGTTTAATAATATCTGCTGAAATAAATGAATAAAAATGTATTTTAAGACATTTATGATGAAAAATGTGTTTGATAGGAAAATGCCAAAATACATAAGCCTATAGTCTTATGTCAAAATAGGGGAAAAATGTTTAAAAATTCTAAAATCACTTTTAATTACATAGATGCATAGTGCATCACGTTTAAATAATAATCTTGCTGAAATAAATGAATAAAAATGTATTTTAAGACATTTATGATGACAAATGTGTTTGATAGGAAAATGCCAAAATACATAAGCCTATAGTCTTATGTCAAAATAGGGGAAAAATGTGAAAAAATTCTAAAATCACTTTTATTACCATAGATGCATAGTTAATCACGTGTAAATAATAATCTTGCTGAAATAAATGAATAAAAATATTTTTAAGACATTTATTATGAAATATGTGTTTGATTGAAAAATGCGAAAATATATAAGCCTATAGTCTTATGTCAAAATAGGGGAAAAATGTGAAAAAATTCTAAAATCACTTTTAATTACATAGATGCATAGTTTATCACGTTTAAATAGTAATCTTGCTGAAATAAATGAATAAAAATGTATTTTAAGACATTTATGATGACAAATGTGTTTGATAGGAAAATGCCAAAATACATAAGCCTATAGTCTTATGTCCAAATAGGGGGGAAATGTGAAAAAATTCTAAAATCTCTTTTAATTACAGAAATGCACAGTATATCAACTTTAAATAATAACCATGCAGAAATAAACAAATAGAAATGTTTTTTATGACATTTATTATGAAAAATGTGTTTGATTGGAAAATGCCAAAATACATAAGCCTATGTCTTTTGTCAAAATGGTTTAATATTGCAAAAAAATTCAAAAAACACTTTTTTACATAGATTCATTGATTTGAAAATGCCAATATTCATAAGCCTATAGTCCTGCGTCAAAATGGGATTAAAATGCAACAAAGAAATTAAATGTTTTGATACAGATGGGTTGTATGTCATGTTTAAAAGCACTCATAATGACGAATGAACATAAATATTTTTTGTAAGACATTTACGACAAACAATTCAATACATATGAAGAAATGTATTCAATAGTATGTACATAAATATCTTAATTCCATAGTTATTTATTATCTAAACCTCTTATTCCTGGTCAGGGTCACAGGGCAGGAACTTGTCCACGTATGCATTGGGTGAGTGGCAGGAATGCAACCTGGACAGGCAGCCAATCGCAGGCCACACATCATTTACTTTAGGCAAAATACATACATCTACAGTCTGATGTACAAAGTGAAAGAATGTGAAAATTCTCATTGTTTCTTTTTAATAATTTCCTTGGGTGATGAATATGATGCATTTAGTAAATAAGAAGAAATAAACGGATTACAGTAAATTTTTTAAAAATAGAAATTCATGAGAAAAAAAAAATTTCCAAAGCAACATACAATAAATACACACTGAAGGCCATTGGAACAACTACAAAACACAGGTATAATGAGGTACAATGCTTGTTATGTGACATTTATTCATAGCCATGAACACATAAGTCCAGTTTACACAGTAAGCATAGGCTAGGTCAGAAAGTTATGGTAAGTCAAAATAGGGGACGTGACGACAAACTACAAACTACAAACAAACAAACTACAACATCCAGCTAACGATACAAGTGCAACATAAGTGCTGGATGGAGATACAAGTGCAACGTGAACGTGCTACAGGAACATATTACAATTCAAACGGTAAGAGCAATCCTTGATTTGTGATAGTTAGTCCAGGTACAGTCTGAAGAGAGGGAAGATGGGCAATGGCTGTGCAGAAGATGGGCAAGATGACCAATGACTGGACTGTGGGAGGAAGACAGAGTACCTGGAGGAAGGCCACACAGAAACAGGGAAAGGGTTTTCCCTAACCTAAGCATAACTCAAACTGTAATCCTAATCCTAACCACTAAAATACAGGGTTATTTTAACACATAAACCAACATATCATGTCTGTATTCTGTCTAAGTGCAAATTGATTTAAATACAGGAAACGTGGTTTGTGTAGCAGCTTACATACGTAAATGTGGTTTATGTGCATCTTCTGGAGCCTGTGTGTAGGACAGACTAAATGCAATATAAAAATGCAACTCGGTCAACATAAAAAAAGGAACATTATTAACAACAAAACACCCACAGTATTGTTTAAACACTTTCCAGAACGTCTGGCACAGTATTTAAGGACTGCAGGTCAGCAAACCAAATCCTCTCTGGACTGTCACACGCACAGTTGCCGCAGCAAACAAGAGCTGGGATCCAGAGTTTGCAGAGTGGCTTTCCTCCTGGGTTTGAATGAGAAAGTCTAGCATTGATAGCCAGTCAAATTTACATTACAATAATACCAAATACCCATGTGTTTTTTGTCAACCTTTTCGACCCTAAAAGTAAAAAAAGAAAAAAAAAATGGAAAATGCTCCTTTCTCTGAAAAACAACATAAGTAAATGGTTGAGAGTTGTTCCTGTTTTTCAGAGGAAAGAGAAGAAATAGGGAGATGAATACTTACTGGGGAGGGTATAAGAACCATTGGAGGGGGGGGGGGGAATGGGGAAATGAATGATAAAAAAATGAATAAAAAGACAAACAGAACTTTTACAGAATGGTACTTACTTGAGGCCTGAAGGACACAGGTCACAGAAGAAAAAGAAAAAAATTCAAAACAAAGAAGAAATGAAACTATTTTTCATAAACCTTAGCAAACCTGACGACAGTTGAGGGTGAGGGCTACTGAAGAAAGGGGGAGTAGATTTGCAGACAATCAGTAATGAATGGAGAGCACTCCCCTCACAAAATGCTGCTGCAGCTACAGCAAAGTTATGCTGCGGTTAAACTGAAGCACAATGCAGTGCAGTGCAGTGGTTAAAATGCTGCACAAAAGAGTTATACTTCATGTGTACTGGGCATGAAGTAGTGAAACTGCATTATAAGTGCAGGAATACTGCACTTATTATGCAATAAGTGTGCGCGCACTTATTGCATAATACTGCAGGAATACTACAATAATTACAATCATTATAACAACAGTTGAACTGCAGTTTTTTTTTTTTTTTTTTGTAAAGGTCAGACAAAGTCAAGGAGTGAAGTTGAACATCTCTCATTGGCCGAGTCATGTTCTCACACTCTGGGCAAAACCAATCATGTATTAGTATCGTTTGTACCCCTCGGTTCAAACATATTTACTTTGCTGTGTGTACGTGCTGTACTCTTTCTGCAGAAATAAAGCTCTTAAACGGATATACCTTGTTTGCCTGGTCACTGTATGGGGAGAATTCTCTCTGCCTAATGAAGTGTATTTTATTTTTATTTTTTCGATAAACCATAAATCTGTGAGTGCCCCCTAGCTCAGTTGGCAGGTCATCAGCCTTTAAATTCAATCCCAGACTCAAACTTCTCTTATTTACCGTACGCACAGCTTGTTAGAAAACATGTTTATAGTAATAGATCAGAGCAGTCAATAGTACACCTCCCCCTCTACACCCCATCTTGAATCAGCAACTGCCTCTGCTTCACCAAGAGGAAACTGCCTATAATTATTCCCCCATACAAAGTATATGGTGTAATATAAAATGGCTATAGGCATGTCATTCTGTAACAGCAAATAGTAGCCCTGCAAGCACTCAGGGGACACAAACACCACGGAAACCAGGGGAGCTCGGACTCTTCACTCCCAGGATTGGAGGTGAACTGGCACCCTGGAACCCCATCTGAAGACAACTAGCCACCATTTCAGCATGTCTAGGCTGTCTAAAAGCAGCTGTGAAAAGTGACAGGAACACTTTTTTTTGCCATTTTGACACCCCTATTCCAGTCACTGTGAAGGCAGCAGATCACGAGAAACTTCAGTTAAGCATCTAAAATAACCTTCATCACACAGAAAAAACTGTCTGGACCCATCAAAATCAGACTAAAACTGAAATATGAAAAAACTCCAGAAATTTAACTATCCCTGAACTGAGTCCAGCCTACCTCAGTGGGAAACAGCCAAATGTTCCCTAGCCCTGGGAGGGCTCCCAGTCAAAGGCTGCTAATACAGACTTGACATCCACATGAACGTAGCATAGCCCTGATGGGACTCTTCAGTGAAGGGGCTCATTGTTGAACACAGGCTGAACAGGACAGCCTAGGCATGGCTAGCTGAATGTCTGGGCCCTGTCCAGACCTGGGTCAAATACATATTTGTTTTGGATTCAAATATTTTTCTGTGCTCTATAGATCTTGCCTGGCGTAATTGAGCCTGCTAGTATGACCAGAAGGCGGGGTTTGCACTTTTTGAGAGTATTTCATTGGTTCCAATACACCAGACAAGATCAGTAAAGCGTAGAAAAGTATTTGAATCCAAAACAAATAGGTATTTGACCCAGGTCTGGCCCTGTCATTAGGGACTTTAAGCATCGACAGGGATACGAATACGGTGAGCTAAAATACAACCTGTGCTCTTTCTCACAGGCATGAGCGTGACTTGCTCCCGTCTGCCACTGTAGCTGCTGATCTGCTGCGTGAAAGTAGCATCTTCCCTGCAGCGGATCAGCAGGCTGCAGCAGCAGACGGGAGCAGGTCAAGTTCACGCCTGCACAGAAGAGCACAGATCTATTTCCGCTCACCGTAGCCAATCGATGCTTAAAGTCCCTGATGACAGGGCTCAGACAATCGACTAGCCATGCCTGGGCTGTCAGGTTGAGCCTGCGTTCAACAATGAGCTCCTTTACTGAAGAGTCCCACCAGGGCTATGCTGCATTCACGTGGGTAAGGAGTTTGTCTCGTAATCTAAAGGTCATAGGTTCAATACCAGGGTACGACACTGCTGTTGTACCCCAGAGCAAGGTACTTTACCTGCATTGCATTCCTGGGTTTGAATCCCAGCATGTTCTCCCCGTCTGCGTGGGTTTCCTCTGGGTGCTCCGGTGTCCTCCCACAGTCCAAAGACATGCAGGTTAGGTTAATTGGAGACTCTAAATTGTGAGTGAATGGTGTGTGTGTGTGCCCTGCGATAGATTGCCAACCTGTTCAGGGTGCATGCAATATAAAGCTCAGAACAAGCAATTAACACTTAGGCTATGTTATAGTGGTCACTGACGCTCCACCAAATCAATGCAATCATGGCTTCTCTGTTTTCCCACAGTCTTTCCAAATGTGGACTGAGAGTGCATACGTGATGGCTTAGGCTGGCTCTACAGTACGGTACGAGTGAGCGATGCATTTGGCAGGCCTCTGACTCCACTGTGACAGTTTTACCTGCAGCACTCCTACAGCAACAATACAAACCTAAAGCGAAAAAGAAAAAGAAAAAGAAAACACATGCCTTGTTTGGCAAGGCGCAGCACAAGAGATTTTAAAGTAAAACTTAAAAAGAAAGGCTGTGCACTCAGTTTCGTCCACTGCTGTTTTTTTTTTTTAATTACCAGTGATCCGCCCTCGTCAAGAGTGCGTGTAACCTTTCTTTATAAACAACACAAATTCACCTGATGTCTCCACTCTCTTGCCTTCTTTGGAGACACAATAAAGTTCAAAGGGATTCCAATGCCTGGCCTGTGAATTAATGACTGGCTCCAGGTGATCCAAAAATAGAAACTTAATCTCAATAACTTTCACTAAAATCCCTACAAGACACCTTTTTCGCATTTTTTTCGAAAATATAATGTTGTATGTGGGAAAAAAAACTCATCAGACATCAGACAAGGCTATCAGAGACACCAGACCTGAAATTGAACATACACTAAAGGCACAATACACACCTGGTTTTTTGGGGGGGGTTTTTACTTCACAATGATTTGGGTTACACCATTTATCAGATCTAAACAAAAATAGTAAAAACGTCAACTGAGCAAGACACAACACAGATTCTACAATTATGCGGACAACCAATTAACACTACATGGTAAAGAGAAAATAAAATTTAAGTTGTATTTTTGTGTCATTAAACTCAAGTTCAGCTATGGCTGCACCAACATCAAAAGCTAAAATACACAAACGACTGTTTCGAAAATACAAAAACAACTTTCGATTTAACTGAAAATAAACACCCAGGATCTACGCTTGGTGAGATGCACAGGAAAGACTTTGTAGCCCGTCCATTCCTTAGTTTTGCAAGGAGAGGTGAAAGCCAGACATTTTAAAAGGAAGAGTCAGTGGTGCTCCCCACCCCCACTCCCTGTGCAGGGGTACCGTTTGGGGCAGTGGGCGGGGCGAACATGGCGGTATCCCTCAAAAAGGGCGGGAAGGAGACGCAAGTCTATTTCACCAGCGGCCTGGTTTTGTCATCGTCACCACACTGGTGGGCCTTGTATTTTTTAACCTCCGCCATGTACTTAGTCCAAGCGTCTCCTTTACCAGCCTCAACCTGGAACAACGGGGAAACGGAGAAAGGACAGGTTCAGGTTAAACAAACAACTATGAGCACAAGACTGCTGTCAATCAATAATTAAAAATGTGACACACTGTAGGACATGGTGCACGTTCTAAAACAGCAGGCTGCATTTGCAAAAGGTTCAATAAAAAATAAATTCCACTTTTTAGAGGATACCTATCCACGCTTTGTATTTGTATTACTAATTTACTCACAAACATCTCCATGAATAATTCTACAGAACATGTGACTGTTTGTCGCTTCAGTATTCAGTCGAAAACGATCTGGCTTGTACAGTAAAACTGCAATCAAAGATGTGACGTTCAATATTGCTATACCTCGGGATCCAGTTTTTGTTTCTTGGCAACCATCCCAGTCTTGAGGGCTAACTTGGCGCCGCCTCTCCGCTTGCCCACCTGGTTTAGGGGACAGAAGACTGCAACCGTTATACGTGTCCTCTCGGGTGCACACTGGCAATGTCGACAGTCTACATTTTAGATGTCTCCCGTCTCACAAGAGACATACCGCCCAGGACAAGTATGACTGCAACAGCCCAGTCTACACTTGTTCACATTATAATAGATCGGTTTAGGAATGACAACCTGCAGCTATTTCCAAAGTGTTGCTTTCAGTTTAGCGTTTCATTAGCTAATTGCGTATAGTACGATATTATTCTGCATTTTGTTACCACGGTTGCCAAGTTGGCTTTTCAACCCATTGGTATGCTGATACAATTAAAATAGCATTATTCGCTACATATGCATCACTGAGTAAATTTGCCAGCTACCAAGGGCCGAATTAGATTTTCAACACACTGACACCGATGCATCATAATTCTAGCGCCACAGACCCGAATGGCTGATTCGAAATGGTTTGCGTTAACATTACTGCGTTTCGTCACATTACTGCCAAACCCCTTACAAAGCTGGTCACGCTAATAGTCTTCTTTTCCTGTGTAGACTGCCCCTCCTCCGTAGTGTTCGTATCGCTCTGTCCTTGCTCCATCTCCTTTTTCCTTCTCTCTTCTTCCATTTTTTTCTTAAACATTTCCATAAAGCTGCCGTCGTTCGCAAACACGTTGCCTCCAGTAGCTTTCCCGGCGTCCAATGGACTAGCAGGCGAGCCGGGGCTGTTGCCGCTTGACTCGCCGCCGCTGCTGCTGCTACTGCTGCTGCTTTGACCAGTCTTCCCGCTGCTTCGTTTCCTGTCCATGCTGTCTGTTGTTGTTCTTCAAAGCTTCAAATAGAATCCAGTTGAATTTGTAAGATCCAGAATGTTTTTTTTTTCCGTTTTCAACTGTTTCCTTGGCTTCGCCAACAACAACCAGCGAGCTTGCTAGCCAGCTAAACAACGAACGACCCCACCCGAATCCCACGTCGTACTCACTGCAACTGCTTAATGTTTCACTATCACTCTTATAACGAATCCAACTAGCTTCTATAAGCAGATCGCCAGCAAAATATCACTGTCATATAAACAGCTCCTTAGCTATGCTAGGGGTCACAAGGACTTTAAAGTTTACTGGATGGTACCTAGCTCTTCCACCTGTACGGACGAGTCGTATGAATAAGTAGCTAGCAACAAGCTAAAGAAATGGCTTGAGCAAGTTAGGTAACGCTGGAAAGCCAAGTACTGGTCCAGTCCGCTCGCTTCGAAAGACTGACTTAGAAATAATTAAGCACATACGTTTGCGCGTTTAATTGTAGAAATATCCGCGTGGCGGATTAACCGAATCTATTGTCGACCAAAGGAAAGTAACCCACAGCATTAATCTGTTTTTCTAGAAGTTTATTTTCATTCTCTTACAGTCAGCCATCTTTGATTTCAGCAAGTTCCTTGCTACGGCGGAAAGAGTTAGGCGGGGGGAAAGCTGACACCGGAAGTACCTATATGTTAGCTTAAAGGGCTCTACATAGTTCCGGTGGGCTTTCAGCCAATGAATCGGTTTTGTGAAGCCCCTTCTAACCAACCTGGATATAACTGTATTTGTAGTACAGCGAATCAGTGCCAAATGAGATCACGTAGAACTGTGAATAATTTGTTTTTCACAGGATGACCATTTAAGGCTGATATGAACGGTGTCTGCTCAACTGCACTGAGAAAAATCAATTGGACTGGGTTTATATGGAAGTTGGTTGTGGTAAGCGACAGTTGCTAGCTAGGCAGTCCAGAGCCCGTTTATCTGGTTTAAACAGAAATTACCGGGAGTTCACCATGCTTGTAATTCCATGGCATGTACTTCTCAAAGTCCAGTTCTGGCCAGCTACAGTGTCTACACGCTTTTGTGATGTTTTCCAAATCTGCAAGCAATGCAGGCCTCGTAAACAAATGTCTTAAGGGAAGAACTTAAGTGCTAAAGTGCAGCAAAAACACACGGAAGCGACTGCCCTCCTCATGACAGTTTTCAGATCAGTGTGGTTAAGGGTAGTCAGTAGGGAGGATGCCCCAAAACGCCACAAACAAATCGTACAAAAATGTGAAGTGTGGTCCAAATGGGTCAATTCTACTCAAGGAAAATACGTTGCGTGACAATTACCATCTGTCTTTAAAAATAATCCAATTTGTTTTCACTGCTCTCGCTTTCATTATTGATTTCTTTGTTTTTGTTGCAACTGGTTTGATTACAAAAAACCATTTATGAAAACAACATCTTGCAATCCGACAAACAAAATAACCATAACAAACAAAAATAAGTGTATGGGCTTCCTTGATATGTGAAACTACTTGTTATGCCATGCATATGCTTCACGCCTCATACAAACTAAAACAAAAAAGCTTCCAGCAATACAAAGTTAATGAAAAAAAATAAATAAAAAGAAGCATACACTCGCAATCAATATATATTTATCGCGCTAGTTATCTGTACACATTTCATATTTACCAATGCATATAGGATGCAATAAGAAATACATTTATCGCCAAAATAAAACATTCAGGTAGAACCAGCAACGCAATAAACAATTTTGAAATAATTAAGTATTAAATAATACGGTGGCAATCGAAAATTCATGTAAGTCACTCCGACCGAACTATATCTGTGGTAGCTGTGTTAGCTTCCCTGCGATGTTTTCACATTTACAATATATGATGTTTCTCTGTCGCCCCCTGGAATTCATTTTGGTATATTCCAACATTGTGACCCCGGTTTCAAAATGGCAGCGTCATTAGAAGAAGAGTTCGAAGATGCGCCTGACGTAGAGCCGCTGGAACCTACACTGAAAAATATCATAGAACAGAAATCTCTTAAATGGATTTTCGTGGGTGGCAAAGGCGGCGTTGGCAAAACGACATGCAGGTGGGGTTTTGCTTGAGATTAAAATCGATTTCATCACACTTCCACGTAGCTGGTCTAGTCACCACTGCTAGACGCCCTACATTAGCCAATGGACACAGCGAGCCGTCTTTAAATTCAGGATTTTGCCCAAAAAGTGTTGGCGTAAAAAGGAAAGATCGCCGAAAAAAATGTCTGATGGCTGTCTTTGATAACCAGTTTTTTTTTTTGTGGAATGCTATCTGTTTCACCGGGATGTTTACATAGTAGTTTTCCTCTGCGCAGGCTTATGACGTGACATTACTTATCTTTTAACAAGCTGTATTTTGGGCTATTATCATAAAAACGTTATTTCGTGACAGCTGGTACTTTGCGTTTGCAGTTTATCGGATTGAAGCAATATGTCATAAAGGCAGCCTAAATGTATTTATAACAAGCAAATTATCACAAAACACCTGGACACAAATATGGCTGTCCAACTACGTAGGGTGCACTATTCATTTCGAGTTCTAGTTAAGTTTACAATCGGTGCATTGATCGGACAAACGATTGTAGCCTACAGTCACATTAGAATTTGAGCGCATCTTTTAAGAGGCGTCGCTGTTCCTCTTGCATGACCGTGACTGTGTCTGTCCCCTTGTTTAGCTGCAGTTTGGCTGTACAGTTGACGGCTGTGCGCGAGAGCGTGCTCATCATTTCCACCGACCCCGCCCACAATATTTCCGATGCCTTCGACCAGAAGTTCTCCAAGGTGCCCACCAAGGTTAAGGGCTACGACAACCTCTTTGCTATGGTCAGTGAACCTTGCACCTGTCCTCCATACATACATGACACCTTATACATATGTAATTGCATGTTATTCTTTCAGTAAAGTTGCTCTGTTGGCCTAATCGAAATAATTCCTGAGCATGAGGTCAGACTAGCAGTCAATCACTCCTCAGGAAAACTGTAAAGTGAGAACTTGTACCTGTATGTGTACCTGTCCTGACTCTAGAAACCAAAAAAAAAAAAACTGAGGGGCTGGGAGTTTGTCCTGAGAGTCACGTGGTCACGTGTTGACTTCCTGGATTTGCGCTCGGTCTGTGTGTGCAGGAGATCGACCCCAGTCTGGGCGTGGCCGAGCTACCGGACGAGTTCTTTGAGGAAGACAACATGCTGAGCATGGGGAAGAAGATGATGCAGGAGGCCATGAGCGCGTTCCCGGGCATCGACGAGGCGATGAGCTACGCAGAGGTCATGAGGTCAGGTCCCCCAGGTGTGATGTGTGCCTGGGAACATCACTCTGCGATTCGGTTTCAAGTGCCTCACCCATTTCTGAAACACACTCTCGCTTCATTGAGGTGTACTTGTTAAATGACGGAAAAAGGAATTACTCCTGAAAGTTATGTGATAATGTATGATTTAGCGAGGATGATTCTAAACTGAAACTGAGCAAATAAAAGCCTTTGATGCACCTTTAGAAGTGGGATAGTCCTCAGCAGCAGTGTTGCTGTGGTTGAGAGTAAATATGCTAGTGTAAGAGGACCATATGACAGAAGGTTTATGAGAAACACACACACCTCTGCTGTTCTGACCCACTCTTCCCTCATTGGCCCCTCAGGCTGGTGAAAGGTATGAATTTCTCTGTGGTGGTGTTCGACACTGCCCCCACTGGCCACACCCTGCGACTGCTCAACTTCCCCACCATTGTGGAGCGGGGGCTGGGCCGCCTGATGCAGATCAAGAATCAGATCAGTCCCTTCATTTCGCAGGTGGGGAGTCTACCTCAGCCAGACCGCATTCAATAACAACCAGGGGGCCCACCAGGATATTTTGGGCCCCATAAAAAACATCTCACATTGGGCCCCAGCACCCAACAAAATCCCATGTTCTCATATTTTTTTGAGGGCCCCTGTTGGTCGGGGCCCTTGGAATCATTGTAACTTAACCGCTGATTACGGCCCCCCTGATAACATCCAAAATGGTAAAACCACATTTGCGACTGAAAGATACAGGATTCAGTCGACACAGTCGAAGCCTGGAAAACAAAGAGGCTTGGATTCCATCACCATACATTGTTTTTAAATCAAGTGCAATGAACCAACCCTTAACTCCAGTCAGGTTGCTCTTAGCATTGCAGCCTGAAGACTACTGCAGTCCACCAGGCTGACCACGAAGCTCTGTGTGCCTAGTCTTTTTTGTAAACGGGGCTGTGCAAGCAGATTTGAGCGCCCGATTGAGTTGACAGATTTGAATCTTGAGGACACGGTCGCTCAGTGGCGCCCCCCCAGGGTCTGACGGGGAAGTGTGTCTCCGTCCTGTAGATGTGTAATATGCTGGGCCTGGGAGACATGAACGCGGACCAGCTGGCCTCCAAGCTGGAGGAGACGCTGCCGGTCATCCGCTCCGTTAGCGAGCAGTTCAAAGACCCGGTCAGTCCACCCCTCCCCCCGCCCGCCAAACACACAAGCTGACACTAATTCACTGAGTGGAAACTTTCCCATTGTTGTATTTTATTTCAGCCACTATTAAAAGAAAATTTCATGTAATAAATGCCATGATGGGATTTGTCAATTCGCTGATTATTATTATTATTATTGGCACTGTCTGTATGTAAATATGATAAATGATAAAGTGGATACACTTTGTGATTGTGGCTGGATAACAGCATTGATTTCTGCTATCAGCAATGTTGCACTTTGTGAAACGCAAATCCTGGTTTTTCTGAAACTTACAGTAGAATAGTTAGCGATAATATAGCCTTTCTGTTTCACTGTGTACATCTACCTGCCCCCCCCCCCCACCCCCAACCCCCAACCACAGGAGCAAACCACATTCATCTGCGTGTGCATCGCAGAGTTCCTGTCGCTGTACGAGACCGAGCGGCTGATCCAGGAGCTGGCCAAGTGCCACATCGACACGCACAACATCATCGTCAACCAGCTGGTCTTCCCCGACTCCGACCGGCCCTGCAAGATGTGTGAGGCCCGCCACAACATCCAGTCCAAGTACCTGGATCAGGTGGGCCCCTGCTAACCCCCGCCATGCCCCTCATTTTGGTTGCATCCCAGTATCCCTAGAAACGGTGCCTTCAGAACACTTTCTTTTTTTTTTTTTCGTCATCTCAATTAAAATTTCTCTCTTTTTTTGTCACAGATGGAAGACTTGTATGAAGATTTCCACATTGTCAAATTGCCCCTGTTGCCCCATGAAGTGCGAGGGGCAGACAAGGTCAACACCTTCTCCAAGCAGCTCCTGGAGCCTTACAACCCCCCCAAAAAAGTGGCCCCCTAAAGCTCTTCTACCCAACCCCCCACCCCCTCCAACCCCTACCCCCCTCCAACCCCCCTACCCAAATAAAACACCATCACGACTATATGAGACTCACCCAGGGCAGAAACACTAGGAATCAGTACCGCCTTCAACACTAAGCAGACAGAAACCAAGGATCTCTCTCCTCCTACTTGAATCTCTGCTGAGGATAACGCCACTGGCTTTTCTACAGGACTGAACATCTTCTCTTATTGTGTGCTTTAGCCATTGTGTAATCAAATTAACTTTTTGCTTTTTGTTTTTGGTCTATTTACATGACTTTTGTGATGGTAAACTACACTGTTAGGCTTTTTTTTTTTTCTTCCCCACAACATCGACATTAAATTATTTCATCCAAGTATGACCAAATTAAATAAAGAGAAGGAAAGGCTGTTATGTGTAGGATTACAGTATTCCAGTTGACTCTGCACGTGGTACAAGGGGTCATGGGATATGTAGTTTGGATATTTATATAACTGCAGATCATAACACTTTGACACTTTTTTTCAGGGGGAGGGGGACTGCATATGGGCATATTAGAAAATAATGAAAGCATGCTGGGATTTTGTATTTAGCTTGCCCACTCCCTGTCAGTAAACTATACCTGAATCCTGCCCCCTTCCCCAATACAGGATGCATATAGCTCCGGTGGGTACTGTTGTGTTGGGTACAGTGGCAGTTATTGCACATGAACCCATTTATTGATTGGAGTGACCAAAGCTGGCATGGAACTAATTATTTTACCGTAATTAATCCATGTTCGTAGGTGCCTGTCATTATAGGTCCACATGCCTCTTGTAATTAGGCCACTCAGTAAGATTACATCACTCTGGACCATTAAACAATAGAGTAAACTGGATTTATTTTCAGTCATAAATACGTGGGAAGACCACCCTGTTTGCTGAACATTTCCCTTCTGTAGCTCTCTCTCACACACACACACACCCTGCCAATGTAAGATCCGGAGAGTGGTAGATTAACACCTGCATTTAGCAATAAGGAATGTAAACGGGCGTAAAGTCCAGAGTTTCCCCAGGATATTAAACTGCCATTTTGCTTCACCTCCCTTCACTTGTTTCCCTGTCATTTCCTGTGTTGCCATTGTCCTGTTGGGCCCAAAATCTTCCCCTAAAGTGTCTAAATTGCGACTCTACCCGTAAGCTCTGGATGGCCCTGCTGCTTGTGACCTTCTGGCTCATTCGACAAATAGGCTCTTTCAGTCTGTTCTGAATTACCGTCAAAACCTGCAAGTTCAGCCTAAAAGCACACAAGCTGCTTTCTGTGTGAATGTCCTCAAACTCAACAAAATAAATAAACAAAACTGCATTCATCTATGCTGAAAGGTCGCCGCCTGTTGGACACACCCCATCATGTCTTTTGTGGCAGAAGAAAGCAGAGGGACCAAGCAGGCTAACTACGCTGGTACCTGTGTGCTCTTAGTAAGTTCTTAGTAGTTCTTCTCAAAAGTTCTATGTTGCCTAATGTCTCACGGGTGCGAGACATTAGGCAACATAGAACTTTGAGACGCAACTCGCGCTTACGAGTTTGCTGCGAGTTATCCAGAGAAGTAAAGTTGAATTGACTGCACTGGCGGATCCCCTCAGACCACACTCCCTCGTGGAAGCAATGACACTACGTGCGCGAAGTACAGGCTGTGCCGAGTGCCGACTACACTTCTCTATAGAAAATTTCAACAACAAAAAAGGCATCGAGACAGTATGCTGACTACAATTCAGTATTATATCATATCTGCCAACAAATGTGGTCTCAAGACCAAACAGCCATTCACCAAAATCAGAGACACCTAATTTGCCATTTCCCAATTAGGTCAGTGTTGCCTTCTCGTACGCCCAGCGGCGGGTCTACTGAAATGAGGTCCATATTACCGCGGTTTGTACAATAGTTTATGGATTACAGAACTATTTTTTTAAATGTTGTTATTCACGTCAAGTGGTCTACTCAACCTATTGTGTGTAATACCAAGCAGGTTTATAGAATATAGCTCTTTATAGTTCACCTATAGAAATACAGCTCGTTATAGTTAACATATGAGTCCAATAGAGACCATATTTACTATAGTCTTTAGGGGTTGATTTAAAACAATTTACTGCGAAGCTTTTCGTTCAGCCCAGGTATATTACACACTAGAATTGTCTGATCTGAATATAAATGGTCATCCAACGTTAAACATTGCAACGATTCACACTGTCAAAAAAACAGCGACTTCATAGTCCTCATCTTTTAACGTACCTCAAAACGTTGATTAATATAGCTAACGTTATAACTAACTAATCTACGAGCGATGTGCAATTCTCATGAACGTTAGCTTTTTTTTAGCATCTGTAATTTTACTTAGCAACATTTAAGTATTATTATATAGTGATAATTATTAAATATTGATAAACACTATTAGTGGGGAATTGCAACTTATCGAATAGTCATAACCTAAAAAAGTCCCGGCAATTTAGCTAACGTTACGGGCTGCAAAAGACAGCGAGTTTCTGACCCTTAGCATCAGACGCCATTTCTAGCCTGCCAAAGTAGCTAAAAGCGATAGAATGGAGCGTTCCCCTCTGCCTCTTTACTCCTGCTACTTTAAATAATTACTATTATTATTCGTTTTGTTTCATATCATCCCCAAAACTAAGAAACCGCGAATCTATACAACTTCTACGTGTCTGCATTGCGTAGTTATATTGAATGTTGTGACGTACAAAATACGACGTGCCCCAGTGGCCTAATGGATAAGGCACTGGCCTCCTAAGCCAGGGATTGTGGGTTCGAGTCCCATCTGGGGTGGCTTCTATTTTTTTTTTTAGATTCAGTTTGTTAATACCATCCTGCCATGTGGCAAAATAAACAATCTGAATTTCGGCTGCTATTTTAAGTAACCTTTTAGTTGTCTTTTTAGCTTGCTAAGGAGAACACTCATCAATGTGTGTTAACATTAATGAGCTTAGAGTTATGAAATTGCTGTGTGCTTTCTGATATCTGCTGCTAGTCTTTAGTGTGATTAGCATGCTACCTACATTACATTACATTACATTACATTACATTACAGGCATTTAGCTCTTATCCAGAGCGACGTACAACAAGTGCATTAGTTCAAAGTGCAGAGGTGCAAAAGAAACACACAAGAGTTAAGTAAAGATCGTAGTGCCAGAAGTGACCACAGATCAGGACTGCAACCCTGTAGAGTAACCTGTTCAGCAAACAATCCTACTAAGTACAAACTAGCACTGGAATCACATTTGCCTAATCAGACAAAAATAATCCTGCCAAACTAACATAATCATATTACCCTAACTAGGTACATTAATACCTAATATTGATTGTGGTGCTCAAACTGGTTTTGCTTTTGGTATTTGGCTAATGTTAACAAAATTTGTAACTGTTAAGTCGCCTTTGTTCACGTTATGAATGAAAGGTTTCTGTTGGGCTATTTCAAGGTTTTTTTTTATGAAAAAAGGCAATATGGTCAGCCAACACAAGTCTTGTGATAGCGTTGCGGAGTTCCAATTCCTTCCTGCATTGTTTTAAAACTCTCTCATTGAGAGGAATTGCAAACGCCAATATGCGGACAAACATTGATTTAAAATCGTTAAATAGTTGTGCAATACAAAAATGAGTATTTCAGCCGGTATGAAGAAAATCACTTTATTTATTAATTTCAATTTCATTGACCAGTTGTCCACACGTTAAGCATTTCTAGGATTGGTCAAAAGGCTGTCCCTGGTGTGATCATCTTTGGTTTAGAGGCTGGGCCTGATGTCATTGTGTTTGATTGGCAGGCTGGCCCTGGTGTGATTGTGTTTGATTGACAGGCCGGTCCTGGTGTGATTGTGTTTGATTGAGAGGCTGGGCCTGGTGTATTGTGTTTGATTGACAGGCCGGCCCTGGTGTGATTGTGTTTGATTGACAGGCCGGCCCTGGTGTGATTGTGTTTGATTGACAGGCCGGCCCTGGTGTGATTGTGTTTGATTGACAGGCCGGCCCTGGTGTGATTGTGTTTGATTGACAGGCCGGCCCTGGTGTGATTGTGTTTGGTTGAGAGGTTGGGCCTGGTGTGATTGTGTTTGATTGACAGGCTGGCCCTGGTGTGATTGTGTTTGGCAAGAGGCGGCCCGTGGTGTTTGTGGCTAGAGGGCCGACTCCCTGGTCTCATTTCTGTGTCTGGCGTTCTATTCTCATTTCTGTGCTCTGGTGTTTGTCGTTCTGCTCTTTCCTGGTCTACTTGCTGGCACCCCTAAAAGAGACATCAGCCCAGTAAGGCTTCCGATCTCATCCAACACAAAACCACAAGTGACACTGTCGCTACATTCGGCTTCTAACTGTACTCACAAAACAGCAATCCTACCTGTACTACACTCACAGAACAGCAGGGCTACCTGTACTACACTCACAGAACAGCAGGGCTACCTGTACTACACTCACAGAACAGCAGGGCTATTGGCACGGACCAGCTCTTACCTGTACTCGTAAAAGAGCAGGTACGCATTGCTGGCTCTCTGGTGAAGCACTGACTCGAGGTCAGTCTTCTTCACGATCTCGTCATCGAACGAGAGCCAGTTCCCATCCCGGTCGCCACATTCACTGATATAGTGACCTGCAGGATGACAGAGGGGGGTAATCATGAACCGGAAAAGTCTCCTGACCAGGTGGAGGCCACAGAAGCTAGAAGACACCTGAGATGGTGAGTGTGTCTGGCTGCACCTCGCCCAGGTAGGGGCTACAGCTAAGGGATAGTTAAAAGTGCCCCCCCCCCTTCCTCCTCACTTACACATATAGCATTTTGATTGTGAGGAGAATAGGCAGCGCATATATTCAGTCATTTGTCTTACATGACATCACAAGTGTTCAGCGGATGCGAAAGAGGACCCCGCGTCAGCTACACGCGCGGGCGGCTTACCGTGGTGCATGCTGGGACCGAGGTGAGACAGCACGCTGGCGAGCCTGTACTCATAGCGGCCCGGCGGCTGGCTCTGGGAGAGATGGAGGACACAGGAAGTGCAGTCAGAGAGATGGAGGACACAGGAAGTGCAGTCAGAGAGATGGAGGACACAGGAAGTGCAGTCAGACAGGGTGCTTCAGCGTCCTGTTTCAGTAAGCCTACCGCCGAGATACCGCCCCCGTGAAAAACACCAGCGACAGCATTCAGGCCCAGGAGCCAATGGCAGTGTCAGAGACCAGGTCAGCAGTGACACCCTGCCTAGCAACCCTGCCTAGCAACCCGAGACCGGCAGCCTTGGTGTGGCTGACTTTTAACTTTAGAATTACACTTTAGAACACCCCCCCCCT
This sequence comes from Anguilla rostrata, assembly GCF_018555375.3. Lineage (NCBI taxonomy): Eukaryota > Metazoa > Chordata > Actinopteri > Anguilliformes > Anguillidae > Anguilla > Anguilla rostrata. The sequence goes on from NC_057949.1 coordinate 28,825,952, forward strand.
CCTCTGTCTCTATCTTTCTATCTCTCTATTTCTCTGTCTCTCTGTCTCCTCACCACAGTGCAGCTGTCCTGCTCTACACTGTCCTCTGCACCACACTTCACTGAGCTGAGCTTCTTTTCAGCTTTTGGGGGGAAAACGAGAAGAAAGAAAAAAACCACAAACAGCGTCAGTACTCCTCCTGCCTCTTCATCACTACCACAGACTCTTTACACACACCAGATACTCAACTCTTCATCTTTAACAAAGTTCTCTGACTAGGAGTCAGAAGCCCAAAACATTAACATTTTTTTTTAGCACTTCCTTGAATTTCATTACAGGCCATGGCCAAGTACAAGACTGTGGCAATGGACGTTCACACTGGAAACTCCCGCTACCGGCCTAGAACTGCCCAGTTAAGAAGCAGAGGGGGAATGCAAAGGGCGCAAGAGCTGAGTATCTGGTGATTCTATAGAATCTGTGTGAATTCTTCACTTCTCCCTACTTCCACCAGTCTGTGGGGGTGGAAGCCTGTGTTCTCTACTTAATTTTCTTGCCGTTACTGTTAGTCTCTGTGTTTAATTTCATTACCTGTTACCCAGTAGTCTTAAACTCCAGTCCTGGAGGCACACGGCATCTGCAGGTTTTGAGGATTACGTTCATTGAGCCTCACCCAAAAGCCAGCAGACACCGCAGCCATCCTGAACTAGGGGTCTAACACCCCTGCCCTGGATGGTTTTTCATGGAATGAAGTCTCTCACACACACACACACACACACACTCACTACCTGCAGTGGTGGCAGCGTCCCCTTTTGAGGAGGAGGTCTCCTGACTGTCGCCGTAGGTCTGGTGGAGTTTGGGGGTGGGGGCGGCAGGCCGGCCCGGCACGCAGTTCGGATGCAGGCTGAGCTCGTCTGAGGCCCCGGTGCTGACAGAGGAGAAACGGAGACAGATGGGAAGAGGCTTCATTCTGAGGGCCAGTGAGAGGTAAGAACACCACTGCTGTGGGAGCAGGGAGCTTTCACTGGGGAGGAAAACTGGTGTGTGTGTGTGCGCGCGAGCATGTGTGTGTGTGTGTGTGTGTGCGTGTGTGCATGTGAGTCAGTGTGTGTGTGCGGGCGACAGACTCACCTGGCTGTTCTGTGCACCCCTGACCTCTGTGCGTGGGCTTCACTGTGGCCCTGCAGGCTCAGCACTGGGGGGATCTGCAGTTCGTCCTTTAGCTTCACCAGCTTCAGCTTGGAGTTGAAGCTGAAGCGCTTCAGCTGCAGAACTAACACACTGGACACAGAAGAGGCCTTTATTTAACCCTTTGAAGAACAGCTTTTCTGGAATTCTAGGTCAAAGTGTTCTAGAACTCCATTGCACAGAAGTAGTGCTCTAGAACCCCATTGCATTTCACTTACCAGTAACGATTGCTACATCAGCATTAGAATGTTCAGTTAAGATTTAAATCTCATATTTGTGATCTTACATCTTAAAGGGTTAACCTGGAAAATACTGACTAAGTCTCACGCTTCACAGAAAGACTGAGATAAGGATGAGGCTACATTACCGAGGCAGCGACTGCAGTTTCTGCTCTACTGAGGCCAGCTGTGCGAAGCAAACGTAGCACTGGCACTCCACCTCGTAGGGTCCTGCAGACCACAAAAGCACATGATCCGGATTCAGCACTGACCTCACACAGACCACAAAGCACAGCATTCAGCCACTCGCATCCTCCACACAGACCACAAAGCACAGCATTCAGCACTGACCTCACACAGACCACAAAGCACAGCATTCAGCACTGACCTCACACAGACCACAAAGCACAGCATTCAGCACTGACCTCACACAGACCACAAAGCACAGCATTCAGCACTGACCTCACACAGACCACAAAGCCCAGCATTCAGCACTGACCTCACACAGACCCCACAGCACAGTCTGAGGCACTGACTGACAGCTCTGCTGCTGAACGGGGGTCAGTGATGGTGGTCCAGACGTACACTCACCTTAAAGTAGAGTGCCAGGCTGTCCTGTACGGAGCCGCCTGGGACCAGGTCCACAGACAGGGAGTTATAGGACTCCACTTTGCGTACTGTCTCCCCGCAGCTGGGAGAGTGAACCAGAGAAACAGGGGTTAACAACTCAAGTACATTTCAGTTTCCACTGCAATTCAGTTAATGAAGGATGCATTCGATGCTGAGAATGTCAGTTCCAACTGACTGAAATGAAAACAAAAGTTAATGTAAAAATTTCAGTGTTGGCTAGACTATTAGTGCCTATAGCTTGACTCGCACTCAAGTCAAGTGTCTGTCAAGCAAACGAGTAAAGAAATGAAACAATATGTATTTATTTACTCCGATGAATTAGCTTGCAAGAGCAAAAGTTAGCACAAAGTTAAAAGACAGCAGGTAGGACGGCCTACCTGAGGCATGTTCTGCGGGACAGGAGGTCGAATTCAAAGTTGGCCTCAACTGGGCAGGTGTAAGGGAGCCCGTTGGCCATGTTGAGCAGAAAGCCCTCCTCTTTCATTTGAGACATCAGAACGCTCAGGAACTCATGAGCATCCTGAAGAACAGCAGAGAACGCGGATGAGAGACAGAGCGAGTTTGGGGATGTGTGCTGGTGTGTGCATGTGCATGTAGGTGTATGTGTCCTGGTGTGTGTATGTGTATGTAGGTGTATGTGTGCATGCAGGTGTATGTGTATGTGCATGTAGATGTATGTAAGTGTGTGCGTGCGGACACTAGCGATACAGTCTTTTCTCTCACCTGTTGTTCATGCCCACAGAAGTCCATGCAGTACTGGGAGACTGAATTTTTCAAAGTCTTCAAAAGATCAACCTTTTTATTGCTGCTGCTGCTGCAGCGGCGTGCCGCATGCAGCTCTGCTACACACCTACAGGGGGCGACAGAGTCAAGAAAGTGGTCAGAGAGCGACGGATACAGTTGGGACAGAAACCAGCGTACAAGGAGGGATGGCCAAACTTGGGCCCCTGGATTAGGCGACAGTAAAACACGTTTTTTAGGGACACAAGAGCGTAAGTGTTTTATAGGGACGCAGCTTTCACCTGTCGCTCATTAGAATGTCAGCACTTCCTTTGGTTAGAAATGCTGATGATCAAGCTTGTTACATTAAAAAAGGAGCAGAAGTTGGCCTCAAAGCCATAAATTCATGAGACCTCCGTTGCCTGTCTTTTAGTGTAGCACAGTGGGTAAGGAACTGTAACCGAAAGGTCGTAGGCTTGATTCCCAGGTAGGACACTGCCTTAAGGTGCTTAACCGGAATTGCTTCAGTATATATCCAGCTGTATAAATGGATACAATGTAAAAAGTTGTGTAAATCGCTCTGGATAAAGAGTGTCTGCTAAATGCCTGTACTGTAAAAATACTGATACTGGTGTTAACAGCACTGATGTCTGCGCACTGTTATTCAGGAACTGCAGAGATATATAACATACTTCAGCAAGTGTGAGCTCTGCTCTCTCTTCACATCCTCCATGAAGCCTTTTAGATTGAACAGGCTCTGGAGAGTTGCGTTCAGGTAGCAGGTGTTCCTCAGGTTTGGCAACCTGCGACAAGAGACATGAAGCACGTCTTTACTGTTACTGTGCATAAGGCAGGCAATAAGAAAAGTCATTCATGGTACTTGTAGTTTTTCTGGCATCTGGCGCCTTGGTAACCTGGGCAAGAACTTTGCTTGGCCTTCTGAGCCTTGGTTACTGACGCAGTTACCAATAAGACCAGAACACGGAAGATGAATAAGGAAGTAGTGTCGGCCCCACACTTTCAAATACTAATACTAACTTTTTTGTGAGTGAAGTGCTTTTAATGGGGATCTTTATCAGGTATTTTTATTAGGACAGCAATTCTATACTTTAGCACAATAAAACCTTTTTTGCTCTTTGTGTTTTTGCTTGTTGGATGTCATTAGCATTTTATTACCAACCAAAATCACTGAGTGGGGCTTTTTAACGTTCTCTACATGGTGTATTATTGAAAGATATACACCATTCTTACCCAAGGAAGGTGTGCACCAGCCTCTCGCTCTGCGTCTCGTCCTCACTGATGCGCTCCTCCGCAAACTTTCTTCGGAGGCTGTTGCGGATTCCACCGAACCACCCCGTTCCCTTCACCTCAGCCCTGGAAAGAGCGCTGAAAGGTTCGACACAACAAGAGAAATATTACTGATTTATTTAAATTATTTTTCCTCAGAGGAGCACGAATCAAGAGTCAGCGAGACGAAGCTAGAGGGGCAAACGTTACCTTCCAGCAGACTCCCGAGCCGCAGCAGGGGCTGATGGGAGGATGGAGGGAGGGTGTGACAGCATCAGGTTGCTGGACGTGCCCGTGAGCTCTGCGCAGTTGTGTGTTTGTTCAGCGCAGATGCTGAGAGTTGGCTGTTCTTTGCCGTCGCTGAGGGCCGACTGTTCTGTACTGTCGGTCGTCAGGGACAGCTCCCTGATGTAGCTAGTTGTCATAGCCTGGTCTTCCTCACAGTTGGTCGTCAGAAGCAACAGCTTGATGCAGGTGGTTGTCAGGCTCTCCTGTTCTTCGCCATTGGCTGGGAGGCCAGGCTGTGCCTCAGCCTCGGTTGTGAGGCCCGGCTGTTCCTCAGCCTCGGCTGTGAGGCCCGGCTGTTCCTCAGCCTCGGTTGTGAGGCCCGGCTGTTCCCCAGCCTCGGCTGTGAGGCCCGGCTGTTCCTCAGCCTCGGCTGTGAGGCCCGGCTGTTCCTCAGCCTCGGCTGTGAGGCCCGGCTGTTCCTCAGCCTCGGCTGCGAGGCCCGGCTGTTCCTCAGCCTCGGCTGCGAGGCCCGGCTGTTCCTCAGCCTCGGCTGCGAGGCCCGGCTGTTCCCCAGCCTCGGCTGCGAGGCCCGGCTGTTCCTCAGCCTCGGCTGTGAGGCCCGGCTGTTCCCCAGCCTCGGCTGTGAGGCCTGGCTGTTCCTCAGCCTTGGCTGGGAGGCCTGACTGTTCCTCGGCGTTGGCTGTCTTGGCCTTCTTTCCCCTCTTCCATTGCCATTTCTTCTTCTTTTTCTGCTTCTTCTTCTCTGCTTCTTTATCGTCCAATACCTGGGCCCAAACATTTAAGAAATGAAAATGCACTGATATCTGGTTTCTTGACAAATGTACAAGTAATTTCCCAATGTATTTGTTTCAAAATAATGATTACTTTTATTTTAACAAAACATATTTAGCACTATATTTATCCAAGGTCTGTTTCATGCCATTAAATAAATACAAACGAATTTTAAATTAACTTGGAGTTAACAAACTATGCTAAAATACGACAGGACAATTTCCCTCATTACATAAACTGCAAGATTCTGATCTTACCGGACAGAAGCACAACAGTGAAAGCACGCGCATTTTTTATCAGTGATTTCACGGGTCGTGCTCAGTCTCAGTCAACGATAGGGTTGTGAACAAGTATGAACTGGTAGCAAAATATATATTCAGTGTAATGTACCCAGTATGTCTGTGATACTCTGTGTCGTCACAAAACTAAACTTTTTGCAGCCTTGCGCTAATAATTGTTGTCTTATGACGTAAGCAATTCTTGCATTGTTTTTCCCAGAAAGGTTCGGTAGTTCAAATTAGATTCAGGTCTGCTGAGCTACTAACCATGAATTATGTGATATTCCCAGCTCACTCTGTCAGTCATTATCTTTGTTAGACAAATAACATTGACTTAATGAGAGCTGAGAATCACCACTTGACAGTTGTGCAACAAAGACGCTGATAAATCTAATTAATAACAATAGTAGCTAACAAATCAAACAAAAACTTCGACGTAGGTTTATTTGTTTGCACAATCATATAACTTGCGATGAAAACGTGCCAGTATAGCCAACAAAAATAATTTTAGTTTGTTTTGGACCATTTGCCGTATCAATGTAAAAGATGCCTTGTGTGTCTACTACTGTTCCTGAATGCACTTACGGCAGTACCACTCAGGTTTGGCCGGCGACAGGTGCACCCGTTCTGGTTTACCCAAGCTGTGATGCAACTTTACTTGCGCTCGTTCGCATGTCGGCATCGTTACTGCAATCATCGCTGCTACAAGAAATCGTCAAACACAGTTCACAAAAACTGAATTACTTGCCAGCTAGCTAACTAGCTAGTTTGTGTGAACTGTTAACTTCGTTTGCAGAAATGACACTACGTACGGACCGATCTCAGACTGCTAGCACGATCAGCTGTTGTGAAACCAGGGACAGTAGTAGCCTAATGGTCTGAAGTACACTCGCGCATACCAGTCAAGTGGTCCAAAACTAAAATACTGTTTTTTTGTGGCTATACTGGCACGTTTTGATTACAAGATCATGTATTTATGCATTATATATTTATGCAAACAAAAGTACGACGAAATGTTTTTTTTTTTTTAAAGTTTACTCGATGGCTCTACAGATCACCTTTACATTTGTGGTCAAATTACATACATTTACACTGTATGGAGAATCCTTAGTCTACTTATTCTTAAGAAATTACACTGTAAATTGAGACCGTGTATTCCTGGGTCATCTCGTTACTTGTATACACTTTATAAAACTCCGTTGCCGTTTTTGTTTTTACCAGGTAATAATTCTGCAGCGCACGTTTCAGAAATTCACAAAGTACCCTGCGTAGGCAACTGGCCACTACTTTCCGAGAACGTTTATAATCAAGCTCTCAAACACCAAAACTGGAAGCACTTGTTTTCACCGACTTTCAGAACTTTTAATCTGGCAGAAAACTGACATTGGGAAAACGAGTTAAGTCATATGGAGTTGCAATTAATTCCACACTGTAATGGTTTGTCTTTTCATCACAAAACAAAGTTCTTCATGTAGAATTTTTTTTGCTGCGGTTTCAGTGATTTGCCAGCAAATCAACGAGGAACTTGCATCTCGGACTGACTGGAAACCATCTGAGGTAATGAACAGGACCCAAGCTGATTGGTAACACCGCGTGGTGAAGGATGAAACAGCAGGCATGAAAGAAAAATCATGGCCTTCGTAACACACAGGACGCGGGGCAATATTAAATACTATGACTAAGTGGTTTCTTCGAGTCACTCACAATGGGGATTTAAGCACGAGAACTAGTGAGGCTGGCGCACACAAATGTAACATATTAGGGATAGGCTGGCGCTATTATTGAGACCTACAAGTAGTTACACAGTCACAAAACCAATGAAGCAGCACAAGGGACACAGCATAAAAACCCCAATTATAACCATGTCAAACATACTATATCTCCAGTTTTCCTCAAACTACTTCAACTCACCAGAAATGAAAAATCCACAGTTCCTTTTTGTAACAATCTTGTAACAATTTTCTAAGCTACCTAGCCTGCTATCCTCTAAGACTGCAAGTCCTGATGTAAAATCGCCACATCTGTAGCCAAGAAAAGTGGCCCCAAATAATACCAGACTAAAACTAGCCGCAGCAAAACAAACTAGATGCTAGGTGTTGCGCTGTAGTTTTGGAACCTACCAAATATAAACAGTTTAGTTACTGCTGTACTTAATTTGGTTATCAAATGATTAATTAATTCCCTAAAAATTAGTTTTCTTCCAAGCTGGGGAGAGAACTGCAACAATGAAAGAAACTTCAGTTTGTCACATTTTAAACTGCAAAGCACATGAAGAGATCACTCATCTAATCAAAGAACCAACTGAAGGTCACCAAACAAAATTAATCTCAGCCAATAATTTTTTAAAAATCACATTCATCCAGGGGCAAGATTTTACTGGTAGTTCCCCTCGCATTGAAGCACCAGTTTTATAATTTAAAAATTTGAAAAAAAAAAATCTAAGTTTTAGGTGACTTCACTACTTATTTCTTCACCCTTGATATTTAAAAGGTTCCCACCAGGGCCCTGTATCACAGAGGATTACTGAATTAGCTGGATAACTACACTGAGTAAAACCAGAATCAATTACTGGAACTGGAAACTGAAGTAAAAAGAAGCAGTTCGAGTTACTCGAACACTAACAGCTTGTGAAAAACCATGAACAGTAACTTCGATTCTGGATAACTCCATCTTGATAAAGAACCAGACGCTCCTCCCAAATCTGGAAGGACTGTGAAGAGGCAGTTCCAGGTTTCACCACCACACTATTCAGTCTAAACAGTAATCACAATTTCAGGCAAACCCAACAAGGCGGGCAAATCGGTCCTTAACAACATTTGGGTAAATCTGGCAAAAAAGACGCCATTTTTGATTAAACAGCACCTTATTAGACACTGCATAATCACTCTGTTTCATTGGTAGTGACAGAGGAGGTTGGGATCCTACATTACTAAGGCATTACATTACAGGCACCAATCAACTGTGGTCCAGGCTCAGAGGAGGTAAATAACACACAAAATATTCAGAACCATGCTGCGATGTCATTCCCAAACGTTTCAGGTTTAATATGATACTGAAAATGAAAAAGGCAAGGGCAAAACCAGGAGTTTGGGCAGGGGCAGCAGCGGAAGGTGATCACACGGCGTGGACGCTGTTGCACGATCTACAGCCACCTCCTCACTACTGACAGAGCGAGGGAGTGGAGAGAGAGAGAGAGAGCGTGCCGTACTGTAGCACACGTCCTACACCCCGCACTGCACGGACAGAGACAGCGCCGGGCTCTAACGGTGTGCAATCCCCCCCCACACACACACGCATACGCACACACGCGCACACGCACGCAGACACGACGAAGACAGCCCACACCAGACACACAGCCCACAGAAAGACAGGGTGAGGACGTCCCACCCCACAGACACAGCCCACGGAAAGACAGGGTGAGGACGTCCCACCCCACAGACACAGCCCACGGAAAGACAGGGTGAGGACGTCCCACCCCACAGACACAGCCCACGGAAAGACAGGGTGAGGACGTCCCACCCCACAGACACAAAAACAGCCACAGGAACACGGGACAGAGGACAGGTGGCAGTTTAACAGTCCCCGTGAAAGGACAGCCATTAAGCACGCAACATTCAGGCCGCAACGATTCTACAGGGGCAGCGTAGCGGCGACATCACCTCGCTCGTAGAACACTGCAAGGAGCTCCACCAATCAGAGTACATCGGTAAGCAGCAGAAACATAGCTCACCTAGCTGCTGCAGGGGATGGCGAGGTCCACATTGCACAGCGGGGAGTCTGAGTGGCACAGGCCGACTGCAGCAGGACTGACACGGGACTCCTCAGTCAGTGGCTGCTGGGGTCGGTGACAATATGGAGGCGGAGCTCCCTGAAGGCAGCCAGGATCCGATTGGTCAAGGTCCCGGGCGTGAACCAACCAGCAAAGGTGGTGCCACCAGTGGCAGAAACTTCAGGACCGCTCTCTATGGTGACATCACAAAGTTACTGGGTTATACCACTGTAGGACTGGGAAGGGGGGGTGTGTGTAAAAGGGACGGTGGGGACAGTGTGGCTCAGGTCACTATCAAACCCCAGTCATGGGGCGGAGGCCCTCATGGTGTTAGCGAAAACCCGGCCGGGTCGCTCTAGCACACTTCCGACACCCGCGCGCCGACCTCGGCGGCGGGTTTTAACAGCGTGCATGACTCTTCTCCAGGCTAAACGTACCAACGAATACTCGCCAGTATTCAAATAAACCTGGTTTTGAACATTATGGCAATCGTTACCATTTAAATATTTACATTACACAAACAGCTGCATGTCTAACAGATTCATAGATGACCTCACAATTCAGAAATGTACCACACTGCCAGCAGCCTGTTATGAGTTTTGAATAAAGGTGTCAAAGAAAGCTTTTTAGAGAAGAGTGTGTGTGAGAGAGTGAGTGAGTTGGGCACAAGGGTTCACTTTTGGGGGTGGAGTGGACGCGTGATGCTGACAGTTTGACAAATTTGGGTCACCATTTCTGTTTTTAGATAAACAGGTGCTGGAAATTAGTCCTGACTAAACACACATACGATGAATGGGGTAGTGATTCAGCATTGCATCAGTGTCTAATTGGACTTGACCCTTAATGGGTAAAAGCAGAAGGTTTGGGAAAGGCCAGTTTTGCACACCTGATCATGTCGACAGCACTGGATTCAGACCTCGCTCATAACCGCCACTCTTCCTCTCCCAACCAGCAGTCTTCCTCTTACAGGTGCAGTGCTCCACCTGGAGGTGTAGGCTCGACCCGCCACGCCCAGGAGGGTTCCAGGAGCCAGGAAATCTGGCAGTCCCTCCTCCTGAATCCGCAACACATCCAGACCTGCGCACATCCTGGCTGCTTGCCCTGGAAGGGGGCGGGGGTGGTTAAAACAATTAAAATCTACATTTAAAAAGTGTTATGTGCGAGGGTACTTAAATCCGTGAAAGGACCAGGTCTGATTTAGGAGCTTTAGATGTCATTCCAAGCCCATGGTGGCACACAAGAAAATATTTTCCCTAGTTTGGAGCAGCTGTATTAACTTGAGACCACTGAAATTAGTAAAATGTTTATTAAAAGACAAAAAGGCATTTTATTATATCATTTTGTCAAGAACTGAGTGGAATAACCTGACAAGCCTGCACAGAACCCTGACCTCAACCGAACAGCGTTGGGATCAAGTTTGAGCAGAGCCAACCCGTGGGTCAGGCACTAAATCTGCTCCAATCAATGTGCCGACCAATCACATTAATTCCATCGATGACACTGGCATGCCAACGGGTGGACCCAAATGTCGTCTGGCTCGAAACGTAGCAATGCTCCAACATCTAGTGTAAAGCCTTCCCAGAAGAGTGGAAGTTGTGTAGCAAAGGGTGGACCAACTCCATGCTCCAAGGAGCATCAGCCCACAAATGTTCTTACAGGAGCGAGAGGGGGTGAAATGGAACAATACAACATACTGAACTGGGGACAGTGTGGCTCAGGTCACTATCAAACCCCAGTCATGGGGCGGAAGCCCTCATGGTGTTAGCGAAAACCCGGCCGCGTCGCTCTAGCACACTTCCGACACCCGCGCGCCGACCTCGGCGGCGGGTTTTAACAGTGTGCATGACTCTTCTCCAGGCTAAATGTACCAACGATTACCCTTCAATATTCAGAACGCGAGGGTAAGATCTAACTAGGAAAAAAAAGACTCATTCGCTCGACAGGGAATCTCGTTACGCGTTTTACGATTCGTCACCATGCTTGTTAGCCACTGCTGCCATGTCCCAATGTGCAAACTCACATAAACTTTTAGTTAGTTAGCACTGACATATTTCCACCAAAGCATTACCGATTATCTACTAACAAAGCAATAATTTGCACGAATCATATTTAGATCACGCGATGAACTGTATAACAAAAACTCACCACGAGACAATTCCATTCAGTACTCTCCACCAGACGGTAAAGCTGAAAAGGCCGACGGGCGGAAGTGATGTCATTTTTATACTATGTCTTCCTGGGTAATACCATAGAGTTCAGTTAGCAATCCGAATGACCGTTGATTTTCAGTCATATTTCTGAAGCAAAAATGAAATACACGAAATACAATGAAATACATCCTGATAATTACCACAAATGGCAAAAATACAATTTAAAGATAAACAGTATCAAAACTGTCAGCCCAGGGTTCTGAAGCCAATATAAAATATAGCCTACGTTAGGCCTCTTCTTATGCTTTATAATTCATGAAGAAACATTCATTTAAAAAAATGCCTAGGCCTACTTGGTATTTACAATATTATATCACAATAATCAATAATACAGTCGGAACATACATGATAATTGATTATGCATAATTGGTCTAATTGGTTTTTTCTCTCTCTAAAGGTTGGCTACCTCTTTGTTCACTAGATGTCGGTATAACATCACAATGGCTCTTCAGAAACGCGGCGAAGCGGGCAGCTAGCCGGTGGACCATATTAAGACAACGGAATAGAGAGACCATATTAAGAAAATGTGGAGACGGTGAATTCGCGGTAAAAGGGTGACCTGTGTTGTAACTCTATTTGCTGAGAGATATGGTGTTCCCATAGATTACAAAATGTACCGTACGATTGTGTAAACTTGTCGACATGGTGCGGAAGGAGAAAATAGGGATCAAGAGTGCAGTGGACTGGGCTATAAAAGAATTGGAGTCTGAGGTTAACTTTAAGACAATTTACGGGACTAGTGGACAAGTAGTTGTAGGTTGTGATCTACAGTCTATGGTTGTGATGCAAGGATTATTTTAATCTCTGACGTGACATCTGTACTCAGAAGTACGGGTTTGGCCCATAGACTAATAGGACTAATTGCTAGGACTCTCTCAAGTGCACGGACAGAATTTGCCCGGACCAAAGTAAGACTTGTATGTTAATCCGTATAGTAGGCCTAACGATGTATGGGGCCAGTTAAATTGCTTTACCAAACTATTTTAGGCCTATATGTGTGTGGCTTAAGTCTATTTCAGCACTGGAATCTTGACAGTCGAACAGACGGTGGCATAAATTCACCGCTGAACTCGTCACCTTTAGATGCATGTTTTCCGATGGACTTGCACGTTTAAAACATTGAAATGGCTGATTCAACGAAGCGAAAAGAGGTCAATGTCCACGCTAAACAATAACCCACGGAAACCAAGTAAGAGCTTTCCACAATTTGTTATATAATCGACTTCCTTTTCATTTAAATGGCGTCACTTCCCTTTAATTTTGCGCATCTGTCGCCGATAATTTCGCCCCTCCTTACCGAGTTCTCCTTGCCCCTTTATCTTTGCCAGACAGGTCTTATCGAGGGATAGGCACAGTGCAACCACGTCACGTGTAACATCACTTGCAAAGCACGATTAAGGGCAGCAGGCACCAAAAGAACGTATGTGTGCATGCACATATCTAAGGTGAGGATTGTTGGGCTGAACAGCCTGTTCTCGTCATTATGTTAAGTGATGTATGTACATATTCATGAACATACTAATGCTGAAGCAACCTGAAACCGAAGTAAAAAGCACATCGTTTCACCGGGAAGTCAAGGGTTTTGTTTGAGTTTTAATTTCTGACATCATTATTTTTTAATGATTTCAATGGGTTTTATTCTGAGGAGTTCAGCGTGGCTGAATTTAAAAATGATTTGGCTAATTCTCAAAATAGCAGCAGTGAACACATTGATACTACAGTCAGAACGGAGTAACACGCGCTGGATAACTTAGAAACCGCGGAATCATACCGTTATCAGACATTATCCACCGCATAACACAGAGTGACTCAAGGACATACACACAAAACCAGTGTTGCGAACCAATGGATTTTCCTTTAATTAAAAAAAAAGCTAAAATATGATACTGGCACACCACACACAGACAAAATACCCCCAATACAAAAACAAAAAGAATAAAATAAAAATGATAAATACCATTAACAGTGTTCTAATAACAAATACATCTTTTTAATAAAGATCATAGCTGTGGTAAAAAAGCAGTACACTTGCACCCTAAAGCCTCTGCACTTCTGTACAATACAGAGGCCATGGTGCAACGGAAGCAGGCCAAGCAGCGGGCAGGCTTTCCTGGATTTTTCAGCAGAAGTGCCTTTGCGTTAAGAGCTGAATACTGGACTCTTCAGCGTCATAAAGTGCATTCAGGAACAAGGAGCCGCCATGTTGAAGTGATGCATCGAGCAGACGTCCGTTTACATTGCCGTTTCGTCCGTGGAAATTCACATCATTATTTTTATTTTACCTTCACTGGACCAGGCTAGTCTCTCCTGAGGTTCAGAATCTCTTTTGCTAGAGAGATCTGGCCAAGAAAGCACGTGACACGCGTCACATGGGAATGCACGACTGCGGCGGGAACTCGAGCTGTCCGCGTAAAGCAGGTGTGCTAACGCGGCGTAGCGCAGGGCGGACGTGCACAGCCACCTCCGGGCCAAACCAGAGCACTTCTCTCAACGCCTTTGCCCTACTTCAAGCGTACATCAAAATCTAAGACATGCTCTGCCCCCGAAAAACACATATACCAGCACGGTCTAAAAATATAAATACATGAACAAAGGCAAGGAAGAACGAAAGTCAGACGGACAAAGTGAGGCTTGTGCTCGCACGGGAGCCGGGCTAATGGGGGAGGCCCCCTCCCAGCCGAGGCGCTACTGCGTCGCTCAGACAGGGGCGGTGGGTTCGGCAGCGCTGCCTCAGTGCGGTGTGAGAACAGCCGTTCTGCTCTGGCAGGTACTGTGGGTCAGCCTGACCATGGAGCAGGTCACTGAAACCCATTTCATATCATCATCATGAGTGAACACACCCCTCCACACACACACCCCTCCTCCTTATTAATGTGCACTTCTCCCTCTCCGTCCCTCTCTTCCACTCTTCCACTCTTCTTCCTGTCCTTCCCCTCAGGATTTGAGCCCCATTCTGGCCATCAGCTGCTCGTACACAGTCCAGGCCATCGCAGCCATCAGCGTCCGACGCAAGGAGCGAGGCACCGCCCCCCGGAAGAACCCGCTGAAGCCGTGCTCCTGGGGGGGGGGGGGGGAAGGGGGAGAGAGAGGGGGGGAGAGGGAAGGAGAGACAGACAGGGAGCACAGAAACAAAGGAAGAAGAGACAGTGAACTTTAGAAAAACACTGCAAGCATTTCAAAAACAAGGGGGAAAAATAATGAAATACTTTCAGTCGTGTCAGACATAACCTCACTTTCACATGAGAGAGAGAGAGAGAGAGACAGAGAGAGAGAGAGAGAGAGAGAGAGAGAGAGGGAGCCGGGCTGCGTTTGTGGGACAGGAGATGCAGAAGTACTGAATACGCCCACTGATTCAGATCATCAGCAAACGCACAGAACCGCAGGGCTGTGAACAGCCCGCGGCTGATCCATAGCGATGAGTTATAGTGCAGATTTAATCTGCAGAGGGTAATATGAAGCCCGCTGACCCTGTCCTGGAGCAGTGCTGAGGGAATATAGCGCCTTTCCTCACCGCGTAGATGAAGCGCACGGCGTCCCGCGTGCGTTTGTACTGCTCAGGGCTCACTTGGACGTGCGTCTTCACCACGTCCGCTGGCTGCGTGACCACGGAGGCCAGGACCCCCGCCAGCACCCCACAGCCAAAATTACCCAGGGGGGCGTACAGGGAGGAAGTGACCTCTGAGAGAGGGGGGGGGGGGGGGGAGAGAGGGAGACTTTGACTTTTAATGCACCTTTATTAGCACATTATTCAATTAAATTTGATAATTATCATATTATTAGGACATTATTCAATACATAAAATGCTACATGAGGTTAAAAGGGGAAAAAAAATCAGAAAGAGAGGGAGAGAGAGGACTATATATATATAGAGAGAGAGAGAGAGTGCAGGAAGTTCAGGTACACATAACGGCAACTTGCTTTAATTGCATTCAAACATGACCCTTTATCAGCCTGCTTGCAGAAAACAAATATGGATATCACACAGACACACACACACGCACAAACACACACACACACACACACACACACACACGCACACACACACACACACACACACACACACACACACGCACACACACACACGCACACACACACACACACACACACACACGCACACACACACAGACACGCACGCACGCACGCACTCACACTCACGCACGCACACGCAGGCACGCGCACGCACACACGCACGCACACACACACACACACACGCACACACGCACACACACACAGACACACACACGCACACGCACACGCAGTACCTACCCGGGGGCAGGGCCCTCTTGGTCTGTGTGTAGAACATGACGTAGATGCCGGAGAAGGGAGCATCCCGGAGCAGCGTGGCCGTCAGGCCTGAGAACAGCGCCCTGGGCCCCTCTGTGCTACACACACTGCGCAGAGCTCCCAGCACTGTGCTGTAGTTATACCTGCCGCTCTGCAACACAGCACAGAACAGTTAAACCTGCCGCTCTGCAACATAGCACAGCACAGCACAGTTACACACACTGCGCAGAGCTCCCAGCACTGTGCTGTAGTTATACCTGCCGCTCTGCAACACAGCACAGCACAATTACACACACTGCGCAGAGCTCCCAGCACTGTGCTGTAGTTATACCTGCCGCTCTGCAACACAGCACAGTTACACACGCTGCGCAGAGCTCCCAGCACTGTGCTGTAGTTATACCTGCCGCTCTGCAACACAGCACAGCACAGTTACACACGCTGCGCAGAGCTCCCAGCACTGTGCTGTAGTTATACCTGCCGCTCTGCAACACAGCACAGCACAGCACAGCAGTTACACACTGCGCAGAGCTCCCAGCACTGTGCTGTAGTTATACCTGCCGCTCTGCAACACAGCACAGCACAGTTACACACTGCACAGCACAGTTACACACACTGCGCAGAGCTCCCAGCACTGTGCTGTAGTTATACCTGCTCCTCCCTGATTGGACGGCGGCTCACCTCGAAGCGGGTTTTGATGACGGTGACGGGGAGCATGCAGACTCCCGCCACCGTCCTGGCGCCGGCCCCCAGCAGCACAGCCTCCCAGGCGCTCGGGGCCCGCTCCAGGAAGAAGTGCTGCTTCAGAGAGTAGAACGTGCTGAAGTAGATCCCTACTCCTGGGATACAGCGCGCGAAGGACTGAGAGAGGGGGAGGGGGGGTGAGGGAGAAAGAAAAGACACTGTTAACACAGGCATGCCGTGTCACGCACACACATGCACTCGCACACGCACACATACACACACACACCACACCAGAGATCCAGCATACACAGAGACAGAGCCCGGGCACTGTTAATAACACTCAGATGCAAAAACAAAAGGCAGTAAACAGGAACAGACAGAGGGATGGAGGGAGAGGGGGATGAAGGGGAGCGAGGGATGGAGGGAGAGGGGGATGACAGGGAGCGGGGAGATGAAGGGGAGCAGGCAGGAGGTAATAACAGATTTGGCGAGATACTCACTGGTGAGACTCCCTTCCAAAGGCCCTGCAGTTTCTCTGTCCGAACAACACTGAGGAACATCGTCACCATCCCCACCCTCGAGCTGACAGACAGAGAGAGAGAGACAGAGAGAGCGAGGCGGAGAGAGAGAGAGAGACACACAGAGAGAGAGACAGACAGAGAGAGAGAGAGACACAGAGAGAGGCAGAGAAAGAGACAGAGAGAGAGAGATGCATCAGGGCCTTTAGTACAGCACTCCATTCATTTAAATTAAAATCTATGCAGAAAACTAGAGCCGCTCTGGGCGCTGGGTTACAGAGCCGCTCTGTGTGCTGGGTTACAGAGCCGCTCTGTGCAGTGTGCTGGGTTACAGAGCCGCTCTGGGCGCTGGGTTACAGAGCCGCTCTGGGCGCTGGGTTACAGAGCCGCTCTGTGTGCTGGGTTACAGAGCCGCTCTGGGCGCTGGGTTACAGAGCCGCTCTGGGCGCTGGGTTACAGAGCCGCTCTGTGTGCTGGGTTACAGAGCCGCTCTGTGCAGTGTGCTGGGTTACAGAGCCGCTCTGGGCGCTGGGTTACAGAGCCGCTCTGGGCGCTGGGTTACAGAGCCGCTCTGTGCAGTGTGCTGGGTTACAGAGCCGCTCTGGGCGCTGGGGTCCACTCACCCAGGGCTCCGGCCTTTCTGCAGGGTCTGCAGGCGGGTCTTGACCAGGTCCAGCGGCTGGAACAGCAGGGTGGAGCAGGTCCCGCTGAGAGAGCCGCACACAAAGGCCTTGAGAGCAGGGTGCGTCTGCGCAGCACGGAGAGGAAAGGGTTAAAGTCTGCGCAGCGTGCAGAGGAAAGGGTTAAAGTCTGCGCAGCACGGAGAGGAAAGGGTTAAAGTCTGCGCAGCACGGAGAGGAAAGGGTTAAAGTCTGCGCAGCACGGAGAGGAAAGGGTTAAAGTCTGCGCAGCACGGAGAGGAAAGGGTTAAAGTCTGCGCAGCGTGCAGAGGAAAGGGTTAAAGTCTGCGCAGCCTCCCACTGAAGGAAGATCAGCACAGATACACACACTACATTACATTACGTTACATTACAATACATTACATTACATTGCAGTAAAGTACTTTGCATTACAGTACATTTAGGCATTTAGTCAGAGGTGGGAAGTAGATGTCCTGATTTCACTCATTACTGTAGTTCCACCTCCTGGCTGGAGAACTGTGCTAATTAGCAAATGCAGGCGATTGGAACAAAAATACTGGGGAGGACTTTATCTTTGATAGATTATGGATTATATATTTACATAAAATGCCTATAGCAAAAATGAATTCAAGTGATATTAGGTGAGAGTATCTGTGTCTCTCTATGTACAATATATATACATAAATAAATATATAATACTTATGAATGAACAAATGGACAAAAAAACCTTTTTAAAATGGAATGAGTCATTATTCAGTCTGTGTGTTTTGCTGTGTGTGTGTTATCATCGGTGAAATATCTGCAGAACCATCACTTATTCTCCACAGTGGGAAAGTGAAGCTCCACCCTACTGCACTGCCATTGGCTGTGGAAAAGTACAGCTCCACACTGCTGCACTGCCACTGGACCCCACGACCCCTCCTCTGCCCTTTTGTTCTTCTGCAGCTGCCCCTCCCTCCAGCGAGGTGTCATGGTAATAATTACATCACTCACAGGTTGTGTTGACCAATAGGAGTGCTGGAAACGTGGGGGCTTGGTACTTAACCTGGCACTTCCCTGACTCTGCTTTCTGAAGCTGGTGTTTTATGAGAAACGTCTCTGTGTCTAAAAAGCCTTCATCGCACACAAAACCTGGCTGGGTCGAAAGAAAACATACACTCAACCTGAAACAAGGCCAGGTTAAAACCTAGTATATTGCTGGACCTAACACACG
The DNA here is from genome assembly GCF_018555375.3 of Anguilla rostrata. Lineage (NCBI taxonomy): Eukaryota > Metazoa > Chordata > Actinopteri > Anguilliformes > Anguillidae > Anguilla > Anguilla rostrata. The sequence goes on from NC_057949.1 coordinate 28,844,585, forward strand.
TGATTCGGCCGACCAATGGTGTAACTTCATCACTCACTCACTCAGTCACTCACTCAGTCACAGACATTCGCGTTTGTAGGGCTGTTGCGGTCCAGCTCCAGAAAGTGAACTACATAAATACAACATTATAAACTGACTTATACAGCATTAATACACACTGTTGATGATTAGTCAGCATTAATAAGCGTATGGATATGTTAAGAAGGAGGGCAGAGTTTCCATGCTGAGGCCCAAACGTGGGTACAGTGTTCACTGGTTATGTTGCCCAGGCCTGTCTCAGCAGCGTGTAAACTTCTGTGGCCTTTTCTCAATGTGGCCATCCTGGTCTCCTCCATACTCAACACTGCACTATTCATTAATGTTGACATGAGTCTATTCCTTTACGAGGGACCCATTACGCATTTCCAATGTCACTATTGTCTAAAATGTCACCTGGTCATTTGTGAACAGGAAGAATCTGAGCTGCCCTTGTAAATGTGTAAATTCAGCAGGCTCCTCCCTGTCAGAGAACCTGAAACATGTCTGATTCACACTGGCAGACCGGTAAGTTTGCCATTCCAAAATACAGAATATGGATCGTACATTAAAGCACTGGACTCACACACTGAAATAAACTCGAGCCTAGTTCAGTTTAACGATACATACAATTTATTTTCTGATGTGCACTCAAAAGTGTGCAACAAAACGTTTGAAGTGCACTTCTTTGATATAGCATTAACAATAACTCAGAATGTTTCTGTCACATTATCTCCAATCTTTAATCTGACACAACGTGCCTGGAAAGCTCGTGGGTCGCCGCCGCCACCGCCACCCAACAGAACTAGGAGTGCCAAGGTTTTGTTTGCTTGTTGGTTGTTTTCCTGATAACGTTTGTATGATTTCCCCTCATCCAAATCTGATCGCTGCGTTACCCTGCCAAATGGCCTGTTTGCCCCAGTGGCCTCGTTTACCCAGCATTCCCCACCGCCCCAGCGAGAGAGAGCGCTCTTATTCTGGACGAGGGCGTCCGAGTGAATTTAGGGTAGTCGGGCTACGACTTTCACAACAGGAATCTGGAAGAACATGATCTGGCAGACAGCAAAACTGACAAAGATTTACATTTTAACTTTGCCTATTTTTCTTAATGTGCCTCTCCTGCACCTTTCATGTGTAATAAAACATTACATTACAGACATTTAGCAGACACTCTTATCCAGAGCAACTTACATTTTACATTGCACCCATTTATACAGCTGGATATATACTGAAGCAATGCAGGTTAAGTGCCTCTAGGTTACAAGAACACTCCCTTACCCATTAAACTACGCTCCCACTCATGTTCACCTTGGATTGTTTATGTAAGGTGCAAAATAGTTATAAATGTTTTTTTTTTTAATTGCAGGTGGAAGCATTAATGGGAATAAAAACACGCCCAAGATTTTGCCACCCATCCGGATCACTTGGAGAGACGTACTTCCACATTATCCCATTCTGTTAAATGTTCCCTTTCATTTTGATGAAGCTGGGCCAATCAGCAAAAGGCTACAACCTCAAATTTCCAATCAGTCATAAGAGGTCCCACAGTGAGTGGGAACAGTATGATCAATTACACATGCAGTACTTGGGTGAGAGGGTGTACATAAGCTCATTCTTACCTACCACGCTCCCAGAAAAAAGTAACAAAAAAGTCCATATGAAGGTACAAATGCTGTTCTCTGGGGTGGTATTCTACAGGTATATAAAATTGTGCCCCTAACCAGGAATACGTAATTCATTTATATCTTTTTTTATTTGTAAATGGTAGTTATCCGCACCCAAATTATTATTATTACACTTTCTGGTCACATTTGGGAAATACCTCCACTGTACTTTTATTGCTGAGAGTACGACCACAGACAAAACTCGTAAAGCACACACGCATGCAAATACACTCACCATTGCCAGCTCCATTTGCTTGTGGATGGATGCACTAGTAGACTCCGGATGGATGCACGGGGCAGAATCGGTACTCCGTTTTATCATGGAACTTCTCTCGTCTATTTTAACCTTGATCCCCGTCTTCGGCCTCTACACCGCTGCCCTATCTGCGCACGAAACGAAAGGGTGGGAATGGAGGGAAAAAAATCAGCTTCCAAAAATCAAAACATACACGGTGGTCTCAACATACGAAAGGCGAATCGTCGGTCTGTGGAAAATGTGATTTCAAAAAAGTGGAAAAAAATTGCCACGCAACGGCAGCCGAGAGATCCGCGCACGGGGCCAAGACAGAAAGACACTACCGCTGACACCGGATACTCGTAGTTTACTATGAAGTTCAAATCGCCTGACTCACGCACCGTTACAGATTACAGAGCCAACGCCACACAGTCACATATTAACTAATCACAAATCACGCTCTAGTGCATTATGAGAAGCACGCGGGTGCAAGCTTGCGAAATGAAGGCAGTCAAACTATTCATGTCTAATCCACTGAACAAATGTTATGCCGACTAGCCTACTATATGTGCATACAAAGTCGCTTCATAGCCACCCTAGTAATCCACAGCAGTACGCATACAGTAGGCCTACGATACATAGCATTCAAGGTAAAGACACTGCACACTGTTCATATATCGGGTAATGTTCGGTATCTTAATTCTCTCTCAATACTGAATAAATCGAATCTATATTGACCAGTTTTATATATGATATTTGCCGGGCCAGAATAAACGACAGAAGTAAGACATTGGTTCAGATTTTTACCATTAAGACTGTGACATAACTGCATCATCTGAATTAATATTACGAGCCAAAAACTCCCATAAATTACCTCTATGTAAATAACTCCCATAAGCGTCGCTAACTGATAACAGTGCTTTTCAAACCGCCGGTAAAATATTTGCTGCGTAACCTTAAATAACACGAGAACATCAGTTCTCAAGCTTGGGAAGGGTACCCTTGAAGACAGGGGAACGAATGACAGCTACTGCTACCTCAAACGCTACAATGCAGAATTGGTAATAACGTTTTTGTAAAATCGCTATAGCTAGCTAACATTGCAGAGCAGTATCATATTCTATCGCTGTTTGGTTGCACATGTAAGCGAGTAGCTATCCATAACGTACGTCGTCAGGCTATCTGTACAGGTCGATATAGCACTTACCCGGTCGTTTCTCCTCCGTCTACGGACCAACGTGAACTACCCAAACTGTCATCTTGACAGCTACGTCCATCGACGAGCTTGAAGCTAAATGTTTTGAAAATCCGTTCAGAAACTCGAGTGGCACCTTACAGGTCAGCTGAAACCGGTTTACATTCCTCGGCCCTTAGATTACTTCTGCCCTGTCTATATCCCAATGCTAACCTTTTCATGAGAGGACTACTAAGCGAAGATAAGTAATACGACCTAAAAGTCCCATATAAAAGTCCCGTAAAGATATGACGATAGATGTAGAAACTACATGGACTTTACTGTATCGACATTACTTTGTGATTCGCAAGCTACTAGCGCAAGGCGCAACCTTCCAGCCTTTCCGGAAAAGTTCTAGGCTACCTGTCATGCGATGACGTAAAATAGTTGTAAAATAAAGAATGTTGATTTGTACAGGCCGACCTCTTGAGAAACAAACCCCTGTAGATCTCGTATTCTCATTGGCTACATCACACCAATCTATGTTTTTATTAGTCAATTCTGTATTAAGGCGGGACTTCTATGGACGACGGAACGAGGCCTGAGTATGACGTAGTTTGGTAGCAGCTCGCTTGACTGACGAAGTTTCGCATGCATCGGGGGCGATGAACGTAAATATTTGGTTCATAAATTAGCTATAACATCTATTTCTAAACTCCTTGATCAGCGCGTTATGAAACATCGCTTCTTTTTTGCTCTTTTATGCGTGGGGACCAGGACGGCCTACCATTTACAACTGTGAACCGGTTTCCTCCTGCTGCTGCACTTGAAGCAGTGGCGGTAAGAAGAGAACTGTGCTAAACGCGCCCTCATGTGGCGATACATTGTAACTGAACCCATCAGTGACAGCGGCAATTATTAGGCATTTATGAAGGACTTCAATGCTCGAATCCCAGGCAGAATAATTTGATAAAGACCATCTCTTTAACACATCCCATGAGATTTGATGGCTTGGTGCAACAGTCTGGCCAAGAACAGGGTGTGAAATGAAGCAAAACAGCAATCACAGGTAGCAGTTGAGAAAGCCATCTTTATTGCAATAATACCAACAATTCAAGATTCATCTTTTTTTTAATATATATTTCATTTTTTCTTCTTCAGAGCAGCAGAGCAAAATGAACAGTACAAAAATCAGGATTAGGAGAGTTAACCGCGAGAGAGATTCATTATTAAATTCCTCCGTCATTGATAATGATAATGTCTCTCACTTCCCAGCAGTGTGAGTGAAAAAAGAAGGAAGAAAAAAAAAAAGAAAAGCTAAACTGGACACAGCTCACGGGTCCCCCCCAAACCAAACCCCTCCGGTTCAGCAACAAACCCCCTCTCCTTTCAAAAGGCCCACGAGCCAGACTTTCGGAATGGCGACTCACCCACCCCACGGTCCCATTTTGATGGGGGGGGGGAGGGGGGTTAGGAAAAAGGAAAACTAAGGAAGGGAAAGGGGGCCACAGTTTGAGGAAAAGAGCAGCATCAGGAGATGAAATGTCGGATGAAACCGCAAAGCTGAAGGGTGCTTTCACCAACATGCAGGTACAGATCTGGGGGTGGGGGGGGTGTTTGGGGGGGGGGGAGTTAACCGCAGAGGGAGGAGGGGGCTCTCTGCCAAAGTTCCGCTGAGCTGTGTTCAGAATACAGTGTGTGCAGTGAGACGGGACGTCCCGTCATCCCAAAAGCCCTGCGTTTGCATATTACAATCAAAACAAAAAACAAAACGCTGACAGTAATAAAGGCGCAAGTATATATTTAATGACATGGACCCACCTCCCTGCCCTCCCCCTCCCCTCCCTACACACCCCACCCCCCCCCCCCCCAAAAAAAAAAACACAGAAAAAGAAACCCCCAAAGATACCTTTAGCAGTAGAATTTAACTGTGGTTTATAAGGCTATGGGTGTATGAGCAGGTCTCTGTGTACACTTTAAGAGCCTGTGACATACTTTTAGGACTTTTAGCACGCTTTTAGGACTTTCTCTTTAATTCATCAGCAGCCCCCGTGTGGGGGAATGCCAAAATTAGCACCTTCCACCCCCGCCCCACAGGTGCACCTGCATTAATAACCAGCAGGGTGCCCAAAATTTACCTACCCCCACCCACAGGTGCTCCTGCATTAATAACCAGCAGGGTGCCCAAAAGTTTGCCGCTGCCGTTAATGCTAACGTGCCCGAGCGTGTGAACTGGAAACGCGTGCACAGTACATGCTAAACTACCATCTCACCAAGCCCTAAGTACTGAAGTCTGACGCTGCTAAATTTAACAGGAAGTTTCAGCGTCTTTACGAACACAAGTGCAGAGAAAGAGAGAGAGAGACAGAGAGCAAAGAGTACATTAACCTGTAGTACTTCCATAGTTTAACCATTATAAAAACTTCAGAATAAAATACAAATCTCTAGATTGCAATATTACTTTGGTCCCCTGTATGTTCTTTTTCCCAACCCTCCCTCCTACCCCCAGAATTTTCCTTCTTCCATTTCTTCATTCAGTTAGAAAAATAGACCCAGAAACTGGACAACATAATTGGAATGTTTCCTTACAAAAATATCATCATATTCAAATTCCAGAGAAGGAAGAGCGGAGTAATTTGGCCCCTGTTCATGCGTGTCTGCTGATTGTCTGAAAACCGTGTGCTGACGTGTATGAGGATTGTCTATCGACCTCGGCAAATGCACCAGAAGGATTGTCCCTTGTGCACCGACAAGCAATATTGTGATGTACAATATTTAATGCGATTATGGGTCGGTTACAGCAAAGAGCCTTGGTGTTAGTTCCTATCTGTCAACAGTGCTTTTATTTGTTACCAGGTATTTTTTTTGTGTGTGTCTGTTTGTGTTGGGTCAGGTTGTGTGTGTGTGTGTGTGTGTGTGTGCGCGTGTGTATCTTAAGTGTGAGAGTTGCAGATCACTCCTCCAGCCCCAGGGTGGCGCTGTGGAGGTTAGTGGCACATGGTTCACTCGGGCTTGGGTTCAGAAGCCTCGCTTTTGGTCTCGCTCTCCTCGTCGCTCTCGACTCCTGCGCGGCTGACCAGGCGTCTCGTGGGAAACGGTAAGTTCTCGCGCCTGGAGAGGGACAAACAGGAACCATGTGACCAGAGATTCCACCGTCAGCCAGTCACCCATTCACCAGAGGGCCCAACAGAACTGCATCGTCCACACACCTGAGGGCCAACCTGGCCCTGAGCCGTTAAGGTGTGCGGTCACAAGTGCATGATTAGTCTTCTTCACCGAACATTCTAATGCTGATGATGTCACAATCACTACTGGGGACTGAAGTCAGGGGAGTTCTAGAACACTGACTTAGAATTTTTTAAAAACATTCCAAAAAAACAGCTCTTCAAAGGCTAAGTAACTTTTCACATTATGTGACTATGCACTGTTCGTGGTTGTTGCTACTTTATTATACCTTCATTCACATACTTTTGTCGGACTGTACAGATTCCGTCTGAATGAAGGGAGATCCTCAGATGAAGTGTGTTGTTTGTGATGATTGTTGTAACTACCCTGTTGTTGAAATGTATGACGCTCGGGCAGAGCTCCCTGCGCGTGCAGGCGGGCGGGCAGCGGCAGGCGGGCCTCTCAGTTTGCTCTTCAGTGTGACCTGGAGTTCAGGCTGGATCACGCCTCAGTCGCTGCAGCTCTGCGGTGGCGTTGGCGCGCTGGCCTCCTCCTCAGCCTCCTCCCTCAGCTTCAGCTGCTCATCTGGGCTTCAGCTTGTCCGCTCAGGGCCCAGCGCCGCGTAATGCTCCACCCCTGCCCAGTACACTCCCTCAGCTTCCAGCTCAGGGCCTCAGCCCCAGCTCAGGGCCTCAGCCCCAGCTCCGGCACACAGCGCTCCCCCCCCAGCTCCGGCACACAGCACTCCCCCAGCAGCGCAGAATGGCCTCACCTGGTCCTTGTACTGCTCCGTGTTCCTTCTCTCGTCATCCACCTGCAGCACCACCTCCTTCAGCCTCTTCTCCGTGCGCCGCACAAGCTTGGAGGCCTGCTGCCGCTCGCTGGGGGCGGAGAGGGGCAGGGAGAGGGGTCAGAGGTCACAGTCATCTGTATGTCTATGTGTCTCTGACGCAGACGTGTGTACATGCATGTCTGTGTACAGCCACATCTCTCACACCGGTAAAGGGTGTGGCACAGGTAAGGGGTGTGGTGTGGCTCAGGTATGGGGCGTGGCACAGGTAAGGGGCGTGGCATGGCTCAGGTATGGGGCGTGGCACAGGTAAAGGGTGTGGCATGGCACAGGTAAGGGGCGTGGTGTGGCTCAGGTATGGGGCGTGGCACAGGTAAGGGGCGTGGTGTGGCTCAGGTATGGGGCGTGGCACAGGTAAGGGGCGTGGCTCAGGTTAGGGGCGTGGCACAGGTAAGGGGTGTGGCGTGGCTCAGGTAAGGGGCGTGGCTCAGGTTAGGGGCGTGGCACAGGTAAAGGGTGTGGCGTGGCTCAGGTAAGTGAGCCGTGGGCCCTCCCTCTCACCGGGTCTCCATGTCCAGCTGCTCCTCCAGCTGGGCGATCTTGGCCTCCAGGGCACCGATGCTGGCCTTGTACTTGCTCTTGACGGTCCCCTCCAGCTCCTGCAGCTTCAGCTTCAGCTCCTTGTTCTGCCGGTCCATCTGCGAGCGCGCCCCCTCCAGGCGCTGACAGGTACTGCGCTCCGCCGTCAGCTCCACGTTGATCTGGTCAATCTGGGGGTGGGGGGGGGGGGGGGGGGTTAAAACTGAGGGCTTCTCAAATGGCCAGCTACAATCAGCCTACGCTGAGCTGCAGACTTCTCTGAGCCAATCACCAAAAGGATTCGCCCTCCACAGCAAAACTACAACTGGTTCAAATGAGCGAGTCCATAATCAGCCTAGATTTCCTGATTTGCATAAAACAAATTATCGAAGGTTTATAACACCCCTCTCATAACGACTGAGGTTTGACTGAGGATTCACCAGTTCATATTCTGAAGGTGCTGCTTACACTAGATGCTTGTGTTCCGATGAGGCCATTCCAGTTTTTAACAGAATATCCCGCTCCATGTAAGCGTAGCTATGGATGGCACAGGTTAAGCTCCACCCCCCTTTTGTGTTTCATGAAGCCTGATTCGCTCACCACTGGTGTCTACTGGACTAAACTGGTGCCAGCAAAACCTGGACTGGCTCAAAGTGCTATGAACTGAGAGTGGCACACATCTGGCATCACAGAGCGCAGGGGTGTCCAGACTTACCCGAAACGGGCCAGTGTAGGTGCAGCCTATTGTTTTAGCCCAGCCCTACCACACCCGATTAAACTAATTAACTAATCAGCCAATCACTGTTAATCACTGCCCTCATAAGCAGAATCAGGTGAGTTAGCGCAGGGCTAAAACCTAACCCTGCGTCTGCAGTGGCCTTTTTTAAGGGTTGAGACTGCCCCCCCCCCGGACAGGAGAGGGGGAGGGGGGTTGGGGGCCACGGTACCTGGAGCTGGGCCCTCTTCAGACGGTCGTTGATCAGCTCGGAGTTGCACTGCTCCTCCTCCAGCTCCTCCTCCAGCTGAGCGATGCGCCCCTCCAGCCTGCGCTTCTCCTCCTGGGCCAGGGTGCTGGGGAGCGGGGGGAGGAGGAGGAGCAAGGGAGGATGGAGGAGGAGGAGGAGGAGGAGAGAGGGAGGAAGAGGAGAGAGGAGAGAGGAGAGAGAGAGGAGGAGGAGAGGGAGAATAAGAGGGAGAGAGGAGGAAGAGGGAGGAGAGGGAGGAGGAGCAGATGGAGATAAACTCAGCTCCTGTCTTTAATGGCCTTCATCAGGACCGACAGTGATGGGTAACAGCACTGACCGCACACTGACCCCACACTGACAGCGTACTGGATACTCTGCTCATGTGGAATACTCTGTACTGGTACCTCTTGCCTCCCTGGTTGTTGATCTCATCCTGCAGCTCGTCTCTCTCCTGCTGAGCCTGTCTCTTCGCCCTCTCTGCAGCTGCCAGCTCCTGAGGGACAGAGATCAAGGGTGAGAGAGAGAGAGGGGGGGAGAGGGAGGGAGGGAGTGAGTGAGTGAGAGAACGAGAAAGGAAGAGAGCAGCAAACACAGCGGCGGTGCAGACGGACCTCCTGCATCTGGATCATGTCGGCCTCCATGCTCTTGAGCTTCTTCTCGTTCTCCTTGGACTGGGCCAGGATCTCCTCTCGGGAGATGCGAGTGTCGTCCAGCTCCCTCAGCAGGTCCTTCATCTGGGCCTGGGGCAGAGACACGCCTTTTAACCCTCCCCCAAACGCCAACACACACACACAGCCTTCAGGGGTCTCAAACACACACTCACACACACTCACACTCACACAACCTGCAGAGCCCCCAAACGCCAACACACACTCACACACAACCTTCAGGGGTCTCAAACACACACACACACTCACACACAACATTCAGGGGTCTCAAACACACACTCACACAACCTGCAGAGCCCCCAAACGCCAACACACACTCACACACAACCTTCAGGGGTCTCAAACACACACACACACTCACACAACCTGCAGAACTCCCAAATGCCAATACACACTCACACACAACCTTCAGGGGTCTCAAACACACACTCACCCCAACACTGCTTAGGCTCCAAACATCACACTCACACACAACCTTCAGGGGTCTCAAACACACACTCACACAACCTGCAGAGCTCCCAAATGCCAATACACACTCACACACAACCTTCAGGGGTCTCAAACACACAGTCACACTTAGGATTAGTTTGGGTTAGGATTAGTCCAGGGTATGTGGGGTTGTGGGGTTGTGAGGTTGTTGGGGGTGGGGGAGGGGGGGGCAGGCGCACGGTACCTGGAGTTTCTTCAGCTGTTTGAGGGCCTCGTCCCGGTTCTTGTTGGCCATGTCGATGGCGGCCTCCAGCTCCTTCAGGTCCAGCTCCATCTTCTTACGGGCTGCCACGGCAACGGTGCGCTGCTTGCGCTCGTCCTCCAGCTCCATTTCCATCTCTCGCACCTGGAGCCAGGGAGGAACAGAGGGAGGGAGGAAGAGAGAGACAGAGGGGGAGAGACAGAGAGAGTGCGAAAGACAGACGAGATGGGAGAGAGAGAAAAACTCAGCTCATGCAATTTGATGTGTCGACTGTAACACCATCTAACAACATGTACACTGGGGGCATTCAAGTGACAGCCCAGTGGCAAAACGTGGTATAACACACAAACTCCTGGCCTACAAGATCCCCCCCCACCCCCAAAAGAATTCAGTGTTCTAGAACTCCACTGCTCTGACTCACCAGCGGTAACTGTTACATCATCAGCATTAGAATGCTGAGTTGAGAAGGTTCTGATCGTGTGTTTGTGACCTCACAGCGTACAGGGTTATGAGCAGCGGGCTTCTCCCTGGCAGTGCCGGGGCCGTACCGTTTACCACATGTTTGTGAGCCAGCCTCTCTCCTGCCTGCGGTCCGACCGTACTCCTCAGGGTGTGATCAGCGGCTTCTCCCTGGCTGCCGGGCCGTCCTGTTTACCTACAGATGCGGCGGCTTCCCCCCTGGCAGTGCCTCCGCCTGTTACCGACGGGTTATCGCGCTCTCCTGGAGTGCGGGGCGTACAAGAAGGGTATGAACGGCGGGTCCTGAGGCGCCGTACGTAAGGGTATGAGCGTGGGTTCTCAGGCAGTGCGGGTAGACGTACAGAGTTGAAGACGGTCTGCAGGGGGCGTACTTGCGACAGGGTTGAGCAGCGGCTTCCCTGGCAGGACGGGGCGACTTTTGACCAGCGTTCTTCCTCATCTGTCTGCCCTGCAGGTCCGCCGACGCGCCTCTGCTGCATGTTGACTCAGCGCAGCTTGGCGTCCTCCGTGGCCTGCAGTGTTCAGTCCTCAGTCTGCGATCTCCAGCTGCTGCTCCATCCGCGCTTGATCTCCAGCTCGGCACCCGCAGGGCGGGGCGAGAAGGGAGGAGGAGCAAGGAGAGGGATGAAGGGGAGAGAGTTAGAGGCAAGAAACTGCAGGTGAGCAGCATGCACACTTTGGAAACAGCTGTACTAGTGCAGGTTGATTCCAGCTGTCTGCAAAGATATTATGAATAGTTCTATGAATATAAGCACACAGACGGACACACAGACACAGATGGACAGACAGACAGACACACACAGACACACACACACACAGACACAGACAGACACACAGACAGACAGACACACAGACGGACACACAGGCAGACACACAGGCAGACACACAGGCAGACACACAGGCAGACACACACACAGACACAGACACACGCAGATGGACACACACACAGACACACAGACACACAGACAGACACACAGACAGACACACACACACACACACAGACACACAGACACACGACACAGACAGCAACACACACACACACACAGACACACAGACAGACACACACACAGACACAGATAGACACACAGACACACGGTGGTCAGTAGTAACGGGAGCCCTTACGCTCTTGCCCACGTCGTCCTTGGAGGAGACCAGGTCCTCCATCTCGGCCCGGAGCAGCTTGTTGGCGCGCTCCATCTCGTCCTTCAGGTCCGACAGCGCCTCCAGCTCGCGGGTCAGAGCCAGCGCCCGCGTCTCCTTCTCCCGCGCCTCCGCCTCTGCGCGGTCGCGCTCCTCCGCATAGCGGCTGGAGATGGTCTTCTCCTCTGCCAGGAGCTGCGGGGGAGCGGGGAGGAGGGGGGAGGGGAGGAGAAGAGGAAGAGAGGGGAAAGAGAAAGAGGAAAGAGGACTGATGTGAATTTACCTGTACTTGACACAACTGATGGTCAGTCCTGGTCTACGCACACAGCGCAGGCCAGATCTCCTGAGGCCTACCTGGTCAAACTTCTTCTGCTTCTTCTCCAGGTTGGAGACGATCTGCCGCAGGTGGTCCTGGTCCACCATCAGGTCGTCCAGCTCCTGCTGCAGCCGGTTCTTGGTCTTCTCCATCTTGTCGTAGGCGGAGTTCCTCTCCTCCAGACGCTGGACGGTGCTCTCCAGGTCCCTCTGCACCCTCTTCTTGACCTCCTCTGCAGCATCCACGCAGCCAGCCTCCTGCTCCATCTTCTTCTTCATGTCTGCAAACTAAAAGAAGGGGGGGTGGGCACAGTCAGGTGGGTGGAGCCTCCCTGTGAGCACTCATTGGTTAATAAACTGTGTGACTGACTGGAACCTGCTGTTGCAGCCTCATCCTTTGGGGTTCCTGAGCGTGTTTCGGGGGTGTCAGTCACCACACGGTCACCACGGTTACCTGGGACTGCATGGTGAAGAGCTGCTTCTCAAAGGCCCTCTTGGCCTCCTCCTCCTCCTCCAGCTGCTCCCTCAGCCTGTTCTGCTCCTCCTCCATCTGCCTGGTGCGGGTGGAGAAGGACAGCTTCTGCCGTGTCTCCTCCTGCAGCAGCTCCTGTTAGGGGGAGGGGGGGGGGGGGAGGAGAGAGAGAGCGGGTTCAAGGGCAGCCCCCTCCCATCTGAGTAGCAGGGGATTCCACCTCGCAAGCGAGTTTTCACTGGGAATGGGATCTGGACGTGTAGAACTGAATTACTGTGCCATGTGTGTGTGTCTGCCTGAGAGCGTGTGTGTGAGCCTGTGTGTGTGTGTGTGTGTGTGTGTGTGTGAGCGTGTGTGTATGTGTGTGTGTGAGCGTGTGTGTGTGTGTGTGTGAGAGCGTGTGTGTGTGTGTGTGAGCGTATGTGTGTGAGAGCGCGTGTGTGTGAGCGCGCGTGTGTGTATGTGTGTGTGTGTGAGCATGTGTGAGCATGTGTGTGTGAGCGCGCGTGTGTGTGTGTGTGTGTGTGTGTGTGTGAGCGTGTGTGTGTGTGTGTGTGTGTGTGTGTGTGAGCGTGTGTGTGCGTGTGTGAGCGTGTGTGTGCGTGTGTGAGCGTGTGTGTGGAGCGTGTGTGTGTGTGTGTTGTGTGAGTGTGTGTGTGAGCGTGTGTGAGCGTGTGTGTGTGTGAGAGTGTGTGTGTGTGAGTGAGCGTGTGTGTGTGAGTGAGCGTGTGTGTGAGAGCGTGTGTGTATGTGTGTGTGCGTGTGTGAGCGTGTGTGTGCGTGTGTGAGCGTGTGTGTGAGCGTGTGTGGTGTGTGTGTGAGTGTGTGTGTGAGCGTGTGTGAGCGTGTGTGTGTGTGAGAGAGTGTGTGTGTGTGAGTGAGCGTGTGTGTGTGAGAGAGCGTGTGTGTGAGAGCGTGTGTGTATGTGTGTGTGTGTGTGGTGTGTGTGTGTGTGTGTGTGCGAGTGTGTGTGTGTCAGTATCTCTGTGGTACTCTGACTCACCTGTACGTCCTGCAGCGCAGACTCCACTGCAGAGCAGTCCTTGGTGGCTTTGATGGACTTGCCCTCCACATCACTCAGCAGGGCGTTCACGTTGTCCAGCTCCACCTGCAGGGCCAGAGAGGTCAGTGTGTACACACACACACACACACACACACACACGCACACGATGCACTGCCTGAACGAGACACATCCGGGGTCACCTCAATCCCCGACTTGACCCATCTCCCCAGAATTACCATTATGTCCCCAGGCCACAAGAGGCAACGATTTACACTCAAATTTTAAGTTCATTTTACAAGTTGCACAGTTAACAGTGACGGCTGCATGGCTGTATCCACATCCCTGCGATTTGGCCAGCTAGTCGCATTTCTCAGCACGTAGCTGCATTTTGGCCAGCTTGTGGGCCTGCTCGCAGCACGTACCTGCATTTTGGCCAGCTTGTGGGCCTGCTCGCAGCACGCACCTGCATTTTGGAGAGCTTCTCGGCCTGCTCGCAGCACGTACCTGCATTTTGGACAGCTTCTCGGCCTGCTCGGCGCGCTGCTTCTCGCTTTCGATGAACTTGATCTGCAGCTCCTGCACCTGCGTCTCGGCCTTCTTCCTGCGGTGCTCGGACTCCGTCTTCCCCTGCATCAGCGCCTGCAGCTCGATGCTCAGCTCGTTGCGCTCGCTCTCCAGAGCCTGCTTGGCCTTTTCCACAGACACCTTGTTCTGGAGGGGGGCGGAGTGGGGGGGGGGGGGGCACAAAAAGGACATCAGTACAGCCCCTACATTTTCTCGAACCCCTGACCTTCACACGTTGTGTGCACAGCACGTTCGTGAGACGCGGTTCTGAAAATGTCCCTCCCGGTAAAAAGACGGTTACGGTGCATTATGCTAGGGCCCATTCTGACTGACCTGCCTGTCGGATACGGTATTCTTTCGGGGCGAGTGCTGCCCCCTATTGTTCTGGCTGATCAAAAGGGCTTTTGCATTCTGTATGCCATATAAATTCGAGACCCTCTGCTTTGGATGATTCACTGTCGTGCAAAATAAGTCACGACATGTTCCACCCTGAATGACCATTAGCCACTTGCTGGCACAATAGATAGGTTGTGCTGCAATTCCCAAAATGGACTACATTTCCCAGCATGCCGCTCTGCAAGTTAGCCCCAGTCAGTCAGCGCTTACCCGCTTGGCCTGCTCCAGCTGCTCGTTGAGCTCGTCGAAGGCCTGGCTGTGCTTCTGCCGCATCTCCACCACCTGCTGCTCGTGCACGCGGGCTTCGTCCTCCAGAGTCTTCTTCAGATGGGCCACCTCCGTCTCACGCTTGGACCTGTGGGGCGTAGGAGCGGGGGGGTGAGCGGGGGGTGAGCGGGGGTGGGCAGGGGGTGGGGGGATGGTTCTCTGTGCTCTGGACGGCTCATGGACCCCAACCACAGTCACGGTTCTCATTTATTTGTGTGTGATTTTATTTAACCGTTATTCAAACCAGGTAAAGGAGAGTGAGAATTAATTTACAGCATTGGCAACACTGGCCTGGCCAAGAAGGCACGTGAAAGGCAAAAAGGCTTTCACACAATCCATATAAAAAGGGAGCTCACTGTCACTATGCTATGAGCCCTGCATACAGCAAGGCAGCTTCCAAACGTTAAGGGCCTGATTTACTAAGAACGTCAGCACGCACAAAACCTTTCAACCTACCACGCAAAACTAATGACATAACCAATGATTGGTGCAAAACAAATACCACGACCAATCACGGGTCTTGTTACTGGTTTCGCGTGCGCTGAACAGTTCTGAGCGTGTTTACCAGTCACCGGTGATTCAGGACCTCAGTCTGTGACGCCAGGTGGGCGGAGCCCCAGCCTTCGCTGTGCACCGGGCGAACAGCGCCCCCTACCTGAGCTCCTGCTGCGCGGCGGTGGAGTCCAGCGTGTCCTCCAGCTCGGTCTTGAGCGCCTCCAGCTCCTCGCCCAGGTCGCGGCGGTGCTTCTCCGCCTTGGCCCGCGCGGCTCTCTCCAGCTCCAGGTCCTCCTGCAGCTCCGACAGCTGCGCCTCCAGCTCCCGGATCTTCTTCTGGGCGTGGTTCTTCTGCGCCGCCTCCTCCTCGATCCTGGGGGGCGGGGTAGAGCAGGCAGATTAAAATAGGCGGAATTTTATTAATCTCTCCACAGCTCAGCATGAACAACATACAGAAATGCACACTGAGAACAGCTCATAAATCAACTTTAATATCAGCAGGGTCTAGTGCTAGGCAGCTTTTCTGAGATGTGCTCTAATTTTAAATGAATCTCCCAGCAAAGAGCCCTTTGTAGCTGGTCTCTGGAGACAGGTACAGGTGAGATGGTGGATCTGGGTGGGGACCCAGGTGAGATGGGTACAGGTAGGACGGGGCACCCGGCAAAAACGGGGGACCCAGGTGAGGGGAGCTCACCTGGCCAGAGCGGCCTGAAGCTCCTCCTCCTTCTTGGCCAGCTGGGCGCGGAGCTCGGCGATCTGGGCCTGCAGCTCGGCGATCTGGTCGGTCAGCTCGGTGGAGTCGCCCTCCAGCTTGCGCCTGTTCTTCTCCAGCTCCTGCCGCTGCTTCTCCTCCCTCCGCAGACGGTCTGAAGAGAGGGAGAGGAGAAGAGGAGAGGGGGGAGAGGGAGAGAGAGGAGGGAGAGGAAGGAGAAAAAAGGGAAGAAAAAAAATCCAGAGCCAACATCAGCGAGATGGCAGGACAGGGGCACTCCCAGCAGTCAGGCGCCATGGGGGCAGGCCAGGGCACTGCAGCGTGTGGGCGGGGCAAAGCGGAAAGGCCCCTCACCCTCCAGGTCGGTGATCATGGCCTCGTGCTTGTTCTTGAGCTTCTGCAGACTCTTGGACTTCTCCTCCTCCTCGGCCAGGTTGGTGGTGAACTCGGAGATCCTCTCCTCCATCAGCTTCTTCTCCTGCAGAACGGGAGCGAGACGCGCCCACCATCAGTCCCGAAGGCCGCCACACCCCCCCCCCCAGGCCGCAGCGAGCCCCGCGCGCACGGCGGGACGCGACCCAATGCCCACCTTGTTCAGCTTGTTGTTCTGGTCCTCCAGCAGCATCACGTCCTCATCGCTCTTCTTCATCTTGGCCTCCAGGGTGACCTTCTCCAGCTGCAGCTTCTGCCTGGCGGCCTCTTCCTCATCCAGCTGCTGCTCCAGGTCCTGTGATGGGGGAGGGAGGGCGGGGGGGCGGGGGGGACAGACAGAGTTGTGGGGGTGTCTCCTGGATCAAAGACCTATGTAAAGCAGCATACTAGTGATGGAGAATTTTTAAAAAAAGCTTCACCAATCTAGAAATGGCTAGTGGAGAGACCAAAATGGCCGTCTCACCTGATCTGGGTCAACGGAGTAATTTCAGTAAACTAAACTAAACTAATTAACAATTAAATTTACTTAAGAAAATCTAAAAGGAACGAGTATAGCACATTTCCTGTATATACGCTTCCATGGAAAAGCAAACTTCCCAGCGTCACCACGAGAGGTTACTCAGAGGAGGGGTTCACTCTCAGAGGGGGTCTCGAGGGGGGTTCACTCTCAGTCAGGGTTCACCTAGAGGGGGGAGTTCACTCTCAGAGGAGGGGTCACCTGAGGGAGGGGGTTACCGACTGCAAGGGGGTTCACTCGAGGGGGGGTCACTGGGAGGGGTTCTAGGGAGGGGTATCTCAAGGAGGGGGTTCCCCTGAGGGAGGGGGAGTTCACGGGGGTCTCACTGTGGGCTCGCTCACCGTGATGTTCTGCTGCATCTTCTTCTTCTCGGTCTGCAGGTGCGTGACGCGCTCCTCCTCCTCCTCCACGCGCGCCTCCAGGTCGTGCAGGATCTCCTCCAGCTCCTGCTTCTTGGCGGCCAGGCGGGAGCGCATCTCCTCCGCCTCGGCGCACAGCTCCGTCTCCGCCTGTAGCTGCTCCTGCAGCGCCATCTTCTCCGCGTTCAGCTGCGGGGAGGGAGGGAGGGGCCGGGGTCAATCGGGGGGGGCTCGGCAGTACTTACTCCCCATTTTAGGAGCATTCGTGGATGTGTGCTAACTGGAGAAAGGACCTAGGAGCACATCTACTAACTGGGATGCACTGGATCCAGGAGGAAACAGATGTTAGTGTTGAGCCCCATCAATGGGCTCGTCTGGGAAGCACAATTGAATTGAGTGACAGTAATGGCTTGTTTCTGTTAAACGCGTAAAAAATAGTTTTAAAAAAACTCTTATTGAGTTGTGTAGATCTGAGGGATCAATGTGAGGCCACACACACACTGCAAATTCAATTCAGGGATTCAGCTTACAGGACCTGTCCTGGGGGATGCTGGGAAAGGTGGGGGCATAGTGGGAGATGCTGGGACGGGTAGGTGGGGGAGCTGGGTATGGTGGGGGCATGGTGGGGAGCTGCCCTGGGGGAGCTGGGTATGGTGGGGGGGGAGCTGGGTATGGTGGGGAGCTGCCCTGGGGGATGCTGGGAATGGATGGGGCAAGTGGGGGGATGCTGGGGAGGCTGGGCAGGGTGGGGGAGCTGGGCAAGTGGGGGGAGCTGCTGGGGAGGCTGGGTATGCTGTGCGGGGTTTCATCGTTGGAGCTGCCTGGGATGCTGCAAAGGTGGGAGATTCTGGACAGCTGGCACGGTATGGGGAGATGCTGGGCACAGTGGGGGGAGGTGCTGGGGAGGTGCTGGGGAGCTAACCTGCTGCTGCTTGGTCTCCATCTCCTGCAGCTGCTGCTCGGCGAACTCCTCTCCTCCCTCCCACCCCTCACTCGGTCCTAAACCTCCATACTCACTCCCACGCCCTACTCCCACAGCGCGTCCCAGAGCGCCACAGCCACAGTCCCACAGACCCACAGACCCACACTCAAACACTCCCACACTCCCACAGTCCCACAGTCCCACAGTCCCACTGTCCCACTGTCCCACTGTCCAATGGGCCTTTACATTTTCATTGCAGAAATGCATCTTTTTTTTTTGGAAGTTTGGTACAAGCATGGATTTAAGGGGACTAGAGAACACCACACTATGGACTCTGCTGTCGTCCTTACTGTAACAAAGCACAAGGGTAAACTAAATCTGGAGGGAGTGGGTAAAATCCATTTGAGGGCTTTCTGGTTTGTATTCTGGTTCACCCAAAAATAAATAAAAGGTGATATGAATAGGATATATATAACAATATATACAAAAAAAAGCTAAAGACATATCTTGTTGTGAGCAGACTCTGGGGGCAGTGTTGGGTTTTCCCACCTTAGTGAAGAGTCTCCACCACTGCCAGTTCCTGAGCTTCAGGTAGGCGGCACAGTTCCTCTGGATCACTTTCATGGCCGTCAGCTGCTGCTGCCTCTTGGCGAACGCCCTGGTGAGAGAGGGGGGTGGGGGGCGGAGGGGTGGGGGGTTAAAACACACTTTAGCTGTGGATGCTAACTGTTCGTAGAAAGTTAAAACACACTTTATCTGTGGATGCTAACTGTTCGTAGAAAGTTAAAACACACTTTAGCTGTGGATGCTAACCGGTTGTAGAAAGTTAAAACACTTTAGCTGTGGATGCTAACTGCTAGCTAGTGAAAACACACTTCAGCTGTGGGGACCAACTCGTAGCCTCAAAGGAAGAGGATCAATTTTGGGGTCTCTTGCTACGAATCAGAACCACAAAGTTGCCCAATACAACACACAGGGGGGATTAATCTGGACATGCATCTCTTTTTGCGGGGGGTGTTGAGGGCGGCGTCGGTGCCGGGGGCGGGGCGTACTTGCGGGCGACGTAACCACGGCACCAGGCCTGGAAGCTGATGATGACGTCGGTGATCTTCATGTCCCGCTCCTCCTCCAGGTGGGCCAGGACCCCGGCCCGGAAGAACACTTTGCTCTGGCCGATCCGGTACAGGTTGGGGTCCAGTTCCAGGGCTTTGATCTGGTTAAGACATATTTATTTACCTATTTTATCAATGGCACAGAATCAAGGTTCACGGACATGTGCAAACACACAACACGTACACACTGGAATTTTTTTGGGCGTTTCCCAAAGAATAAAAACAAAAATCTAATTGGAAAAACTACTAGAGATAAAAAGCCCAAGATAGCTTACATAAACAAGATGTGCAAGTAAAACAACAGCATGGTGATGCACGACAGAGCGTGTGGTATATTTCACATCAACACAAACGCTAACCATGCTGTGCATTTTGTGTTCAGCTCGCATGGAGTTTAAAATCAGTCCGTGTCGAGGTCCTCCCTGTGCTACGCACAGCGACTTGCAGGTTCAGGTGATGATTGCTGGCTGAACACTGAACACCAAGGAGGACTGAACACTAAGGAGCACTGAACACCAAGGGGAACTGAACACCAAGGAGGACTGAACACTGAGGAGCACTGAAACTTACCATGAGCACGCAGGCCTGCTTCCCATCCATGAAACCCTTGGGAATGGAGTTGGGAGTGAGGATCTCATACCTGAGAATGAAAAAAAAACACAACCATGACACAAAAAAAAAAAAAAAAAAAAAAGTCCCTCACCACCTCATGACCGACTCACATAACGTACTCTGTGCAGCACTTCCTGTCAGGCTAGTCGCTGAACGCAAACACGTCAGCAGCAGCGGGTACTTTTCGTCTTTGCTGACTGGTTCAGCTAAAGGCCTTGGTCAGGCAGCCGCCCAATACGGACGCCAGCTTTACTCTGCAGTCAGATTTTAAATTTCAAGCAGGAGAGAAAATTGTAGAAGTCAACTGAGGGCAGCAGCGTAGTATAACGGGTAAGGAGCTGGCCTTGTAACCTAAATCACAATTCCTGGGTAGGACACTGCCTTTGTTCGCTTGAGCAAGACACTTAACCTGCACTGCTTCAGTGTATATCCAGCTGCATAAACGGATGTAATGTAAATGCTATATTGTGGAAGTGGCTCTGGATAAGAGCTTCGGCTAAATGCCTGTAATGTAATGTGAAGTCGATCAGAACCCAGAAACCCGTTCTGGAGCCCGTTAATGCTGCTTAGAGAGCAAATTGGCACCGGAGTTGTTTTTATTGCTCAACTTCACCATTCTGTCCACTGTTACGGGCCAGATGCTCATCCGTACAGGCACCGGGCCGACTCTCGCATCGTTTGGTGATACCAGACAGCGTCGCCGGACAGCGAGTCAGCAGGAAAGGTGCCCAACTACGGCTAAACTGGAGGTGTCTGCACACCTGTCTTTAGAGCAAGCCTCAGGAGAACAAGCCCTGTCCTTCACACGCAGCGGGGCAGGAGCCGCTCCCGTTACACACACACAAGGGTGCGGTCGGGTGAAGCACGGGCTCTCAAGTCAAAGACGCCCGTGTGAACTAGCCTGGATAGATCACACAATCACACACTCAGGCAAAAGGGCCCGCACTTCAAAACCAAAAAGACAAAAGCAACACGTCATCACCACCTCTGCGCAGACATTTAACACCTTCATTAGACGGATATTGTGGGTGTTTATGTTCCCTTCGCAATTAAAGTAGCGGTAAACCCAATCCCCCCCGCCCCCCCACCCCCCCCACCCCGCCCCAGCCCAGCCCCCCCCTCCTTTGAACCTGTTGAAATAACAGCCAGCTCCCTGTAATTGGGCGTCCTATAATTGCACACTTCTCTGCGTTCCACAGTGTGCAGCCGGTCGGGTGTTAGTCCTGCTGAATTTATGACTGTTATTAGCGTGCTCCCGTTAAGTGCTTAATGCCACAGCGGCTCTGCGGTGCTCAGCGATCAGGAGCCGACCACAGGCAGCGCCACCGAGCGCACACCGACGTGGGCGCGGCCCAGACGCCCGGCCAGTAAGCCCGTCTCCACCGGGGCGGAACGGAAGAGGGGACAGGGCGTCAGAGGGGTGAGAAATTTACATCACTGGCATTCAGCAGACACTCTTATCCAGAGCGACTTCCACAACTTTTCTTTGTTTAAACACAGTATCCATTTATACAGCTGAATATACACTGAAGAATACACAGTATGCTGAAGCTATGCAGGTTAAAGTACCTTCGCTCGTGGGAACAACGACAGTTTCCTACCTGGGAATTGAACCTGCGTTACCTTTGCGTTCCAAGCGCAGTTCACTACCCATTACACTACGCTGCCCCCCCAAGGCCCCCCCCAGCCCTAATCTGCGGCCTGGCAAGCCGTGCTGGGACCCACCTCTGGCGGAACTCCTGGAAGACGATGCGGTTGGGGAAGCCCTGTCGGCAGATACGGATCCCCTCCAGAACACCGTTACACCTCAGCTGGTCCAGGACCAGGTGCGGGTCCAGCTTACCAGCCTAGGGACAGGGAGGACAGGAGGATTATGGGATATGAAGGCCATAACAGAGAAGGAAAGGAGGATTGTGGGATATGGAGGCCATAATATGAAAGCAAATACTTATTTACTAGCAGAAGGGAACAGAGTTAAAGATGACGGCATATTTCAGCACATTTAATTAAAGATGAAACCATAACATCTATCACTACCATTACCCATCTCTGAGATAACTTGTGAGCACTACTTTTATTAAAATTTAGATTATATAATATTAACTTTTCCACCACCAAAATTACAGCTACCACCATAATGTGAGGTGATGATGCTGGTGGTGATCACTGTAGTAGAAGTTGTGTTTGGATTAGTGCTGTAGACCAATCTAATCATTAAAAGCCTGTTAGGCTATGACGTCACCCCTTTACATTTCTGTGCAATTACGAATGCAGTTCAGATTAAGCATTTCCTCGCAAAGGTACAGTGGCTGTGCCACATTCCAGGATTGGAGCCGGCAGCCGGGGGCAGCGCACCTTCTTCTCGTGGTTGGGGATGATGCAGCGGACGAAGTTGGGGTTGGTGTTGCGCAGGGTGGCCATGAGCTTGGCCAGCTGCTCCTTGTACAGCTGCCCCACGGTGCGGAACATGCCCTTGCGGGTCTTAAAGGCCCCGGGGATGGACTCCGACATGCCCGCCACCTTGTCCAGACCCACGATGCGGTCCACTGAGGAGGAGGAGGAGGAGGCACAGAGGAATAAGGGGAGGGCGGGGGAGGGGGTTGGGGAGAGGGAGGGAGAAGAGATGCTTGAACAGGTGAACTTTGAACTCGAACCTCCTCCCACTGAGGTGGGCGTTAACTTACAACCTGCACCTCCCCCCCGTCAAAGGAGGACTCTGCTCCTTCACACGGAGGCGCACAGAGGCACTCAGTGAACAAATGGGGAGGAGGAGGAGGAGGAGGGATGAGGAAGAGAGACAGGAAACGATGGCAGTGAAGTGTGTGTGGGGGTGGGATGTCACACAGCAAACTGAGCCAAACGGATGCAGTGGGAGGCGTGGACTATGAAAGAGTGACAGCAGGTGTGTGTGTGTGTGTGTGTGTACAGGTGTGTATCTGTGCATGAGCTCAGTATCTACGGGTCCATTTCCCGTCACGTGTGCACGCAGAGGTGGAAAGTCCAGGGGTCAGCGATTAGTTAAAAATAAATAAATAAGTTCCGCCTTGTGTTTCCTCCACCCATGAACTCCGCCAGCTCATCCCACCAATTCGCTCCACCTCCTGGCTGAAGAACTGCCCTTCGCTGCAAATCCAGCGGGACCGGAACAAAAATACTGAAGAGGACTTCTGCTTCACAAACCCGGATTTTCCACCTCTGTGCACACGTGTCCCATTCACGCATGCATCGCCACACGTGTGTATGCAGATGGAGCATCACCTCGAGTCCACACCACGTATGCAAAAACACACCCATGGAAAAGAGCACTACGAGCATGTCGGATGACTATATTTTCCCCCCAAAGAGGGATAAAACGCTGTGATGAGACACATAGCACACTGAACGTACACCACACCCACTGTGGAGTCCCACACCATCACATCAGTACGTGTGCACGCTGGCCGCAGTATTTCAGGTGTATTTATGTGGTGGATAACAAGAGTCACACCCATGCAGTAGATACCCTTTTCTGCAGTACCAATGACCAACACCAGGGGGCCCCAAACCACACTATTACACAGAGGGAGAGAAGGAGGGGTTCAGTGAGAGAGACTGATAGGACAGCTGGCTCCAATGTACAGAGGGCTGGAGGGGACAAAAACAGCGAGAAGTAGGCAAACTCATCTATTAAACAGTTCAAATAAGGGCACCGAACATTGGCATGTTTGATCGGCTATGAAAGGAGAGGCTAAAAACAGAAACGAGGACAAACGAGGGAGGGAAAACTGCAGAGAGAGAGAGAGAGAGAGAGAGAGAGAGAATGAGAACTATAAAACAAAGCTAGAAGCCACAGAAGGGAGCCGGGAGAGAGAGAAGCGAGACAAAGGTGGGGGGGGAGGAAAAGAAAGGGGGGAGCAGAAGAGATTTTAAAAAAAGAGAAACCAGTCACCAGAGTTTACATGGAGCAAAGGGAAGCTCTGGAATAAGTAAGCTCTCAGACTCTGTACCTCTGAGAGGAGGGAGGGAGGGAAGGAAGGAGGGAGGGAGCAAGAAAGAAGGAAAGAGGACAGTATGAAGGGACAGATGGGCTCTGACTATCTCAGAGGGGATGGAGGGAGGGAGACAGGAGAGAGGGAGAGAAGGGGGAGCGAGAAAGAGAAGGACAGTATGAAGGGACGGACGGGGAAAAAGACGGAGGAGTGGCCACTCCAGGTACAGGTAGGAGAGCAGAAACAAAGCTCTGAATTTGAGCAGAGCCAGCGCAGCGGAGAGAACCTGCTCCATTTACCCAGGAAACCGCTACACAGCTTCATTAGCTTCCACACATCTAAAACTCTCAGCCAGAACAGTCCACAGCTATTCTGACAGGCTGAACTGTGTGCTTATAGCTTCTGGAGCTTCTCAGTTCATTTCTGGCTGCTAGATAGTGCTGAATGCATTCATAACTCATTTTCATTTTTTAATTATGAAGAAGAAAATAACTCAAGTAGTTTCCACCATGAATACGACACCCCCACCCCCACCACTCCCCCTCCCTCTCGCTCACCGTCCTTCCACAGCTCGGACACAAACTTGTCGGAGGACTGGTTCAGCAGCGTGGCCACGTTGTCGTTCAGGGGGTCCATGTTCTTCATCAGCCACTCGTCAGCCTTGTAGTCCACCTACAGGGAGGGTCAAAGGTCAAAGGTCATCTCCCAACAACAGGCATCCGACTCTCAACCTTTATGTCCTTCAAGGAAAGCAACAGCCCCCCTCACACCCCCCCCCCCATTGTAAAGCCATTTTAAATGAAAGAAAAAGTAACTTTATGAACCAAGAGAACGTCCGCTATGAGAGCCACCTGACAAAGGCTGAGGAAAGCTTATGAGGAGGCCAAGCGGCTGCTGTCCGGGTTTTATTCATACAGCTTTAGCCCTTTAAACTCATTTCTAAGGGCAATTCCCTGTCAGAAGAGTAGGTTTCTCAAAACGTTTTTTCAAAATTCTAAGTCAGTGTTCCAGAACTCCATTGCGTTCAATTACCACTGGTGACTGTTACATCAGCAATAGAATGTTCAGGTGAGAACATTCTAATCACATATTTGCAATTAGAATGTTCATTTAAGAGAATTCTAATCACATATTTGCAATTAGAATGATCAGTTAAGAACATTCTAATCACTTCACGCCTTTAAAGGGTTGAACAGACCGTGGTGGCAGCAGAGATACGGTCAGTATCAGTATATTCTCTTAGTGACGCGGTCAGTATTGGGCTCCAGGGAACGACTCTGCCGCATAATAAGAGCCCCGTTTCCTAACTGTGCCGTGGTTTTATCTGCGGGCAGCTGGAACGAGGACTCGCTGGCCCTGCCTGTGAGTGCTGTAAGCCCTCCCCTGGGGGAAAAGGCCCAGCCGGGCGCTCGCACCCTTACCTTGCCAGCGTAGTGCATGACGCAGAAGTCCGCCTCGTCCTTCAGTTTCTTGGGCTTGTGGAACTTGGGGTGAGTGCCCAGCTCCTGCACCACCTTCTCCACAAAGGACTTATCCGTAGCCTTGGGGAACCAGCACTCCTCATCCAGCAGGGCCAGGATCCCAGGGGGGCTGGCCTGCACGGGACAGGGGGGAGAACCGGGGGCGGGGTCAGTACAGCAAACATCCCCCCACTTAGGCCCTCTGACACCCCCACTGAGTCTACATCCAATAGACCCTCTGACTAACCACTGGACTGAAACTCAACTCTACACACATTACTGAACAGCAGCCTCAACTGAAATAAAAGGTTTAATTACTTACACTTGAATTAGAAAAAAAAAAAAAAGTGATCCATCTTTATTTATTCTTCGCATTACTGGAAGTAATGCACACCCATACAACTTTAGCTTAATTAGCCAATCAATTCATTGTTTACTTTCTAAGAACTTAACTCCTAATTGGCTTAACTGACAACACAGGAGAATGCTTTTTGGCAGGCGGAAGTTAAGAGAACTGAAAGTCAATTCATTCGTTCAGAGTCACGTTTAATTAGAAGCAGAACACGCCAAGCAGAGCATTACTTTCACAGGGCACTTAGCGCAGAAGAGCTCTCTGGAGATCAGATTTCAGCTGAAAGCTAAACTCAGACCAATTAAAGGGCTGCAGCTGGAATGGGAACCAGCGTGCCAGCCATTCCCCATAACCAAGCCCCGCCCACACCCCCACCCACTACAGAGAGAGAGAGAGAGAGAGAGAGAGAGAGAGAGAGAGAGAGAGAGAGAGGAGAGAGAGGAGAGGAGGAGAGGGAGAGGAGAGAGGGAGAGGAGAGGAGAGGGAGAGGGAGAGGGAGAGGGAGAGAGAGAGAGAGAGAGAGAGAGAGAGACAGATGGAGATTGTGAGGGACAGAGAGAGAGAGAGAGAAGGACAGAGAGAGAGGGAGGGAGGGAGGGGAGGAGAATAACGAGAAGAGAATGGGAGGGAGAGGCAAGGAGAAAAGGAGAAAAAGCAGAGGCAGAGAGGAAGACAGAGAAACGGAGAGGGAGAGAAAGAGACGGAGAGACACCCACAGGCTTCTCGATGAGCTCGATGCAGGGCTGCAGGTCCAGGCCGAAGTCAATGAAGCTCCACTCGATGCCCTCCCGCTGGTACTCCTCCTGCTCCAGGATGAACATGGTGTGGTTGAAGAGCTGCTGCAGCTTCTCGTTGGTGTAGTTGATGCAGAGCTGCTCGAAGGAGTTCAGCTGGAAGAGGGGGAGAGGCACATTTAAACCTCGGAAGAGAAGGTGTTTTGGTTTTTCCCCAAAATTCGAAGTCAGTGTTCTAGAACTCCACTGCTTTAAATCACCAGCAGTGATTGTGACATCATCAGCATTAGAATGTTCAGTTAAGAGCATTCTAATCACGCATTTGTGATCTCACACCTTAAAGGGTTAATGGGCAGACGAACACAACACTGCAAAAGCCAAACCTGCACACGCTCACTGGCCCCGTCTCTTTCAAGCATTATTCCGTCAGTCACAGAGACCGCTGGCGGCCCTGCTGTCCTTAAAAAGCCCAGCCTGTTTTTCTCCAGTACGCCTTTGTGTTTACCGCGTTATTCTTTCCCACTTCCTCCCATTTTCAGTTTGGAATGCAGTTCAGTCACTATTTTTCTCCGCCCAAACTGTCTCAACTGCTAGTACCCCGATTTTTATTATAAGTTTTAACAATCCCTCTTGTAAACGTTTGTGCGACAGCCTGTTTGTAACCGGCACAGCCCAGAAGGTAAACGCGGGACGGGGGTCCGGCCGTCCGGGGGACTACCTCGAAGATCTCGAAGCCGGCGATGTCGAGGATGCCGATGAAGGACGCGCCCTGGCGCTTGGTCTTGTCCAGCGCCTTGTTGATGCGCATGACCAGCCAGCGGAACATCCGCTCGTAGGTGGCCTTGGCCAGGGCCTCCACCGCGAACTCGGCCTGCTCCTGCGTCTGCGCCTTCTGCACGTAGTCCCGCCCCACCTTGATCCTGGGGGACAGGATGGCCCGCGTGAAGTCCGTCACGTTCATCCCCATCAGGTGGGACACCTTCTGGGCAGCTGGGAGCGGGGAGGAAGGGGGCGAGGTTTAGAGTGAAACTAAACACACCTCAGAGACTGTCCTCCAAAATTTATTAGCAGACTACACAATTATCAGCGTGCACATTTTATGTAAGAGCTGAATTATAATTTAGGAATGGACACTCCCAGGACAGAGCAGATTTAATCCAGTTAGAGTCTTAGCAGAAGCAGGTTCGCATGGCCGGAAGCTTCTAGTAAGACCTAGACAGCACCAAACTGAAACACTTCGGGACCGTCATTTCCAAGCCGGAATGATATGTTTAAAAATGGCACAGAAATGGAACTTTAAGCTCCATACTATTGGGACATCATGAACTGCAGGGTACCTGTGTCGTCGGGCATGGAGGCCTGGTCTGAGTGACGCTCCTTCTTGAAGCTCATGTTCCCCAGCTGGAGCACAGCGGAGACCACCTTCAGCAAACCTGGGGGGAGAGAGGGCCTGGAGCATGAGCCATGTGTAGCATAGAACACCTATCTACAGCAGGAACATGAGCCATACAACACACATCTACAGCAGGAACATGAGCCATACAGCACACATCCACAGCAGGAACATGAGCCATACAGCACACATCTACACCAGGAACATGAGCCATACAACACACATCTACAGCAGGAACATGAGCCATACAACACACATCTACAGCAGGAACATGAGCCATACAACACACATCTACAGCAGGAACATGAGCCATACAGCACACATCTACAGCAGGAACATGAGCCATACAACACACATCTACAGCAGGAACACGAGCCATACAACACACATCTACACCAGGAACATGAGGCAAACAAGCACACATCTACAGCAGGAACGTGAGGCAAACAAGCACACATCTACAGCAGGAACATGAGCGGGTGTTTGCACATCCTACCGATCTGCTCCTCCTCAGGAATTCCCATGATCTTCATGGCCTCCATGGTCTCCACGAACATGTCCTTGTCCTGCTGGCCCGGGATGGTCACGTTTCCATTGGACAGGAAGCGGTAGTTGTTGTAGCCCTCCAGGCACAGTTCCGCTGGTGGAGAGGAGAGGAGAGGAAAGGGTTAAAACACAGCCCAGCGCACACAGCCCCCCCACCCCCCCCCCCCCCAGGCGGGGGTAACCGCGGCGACGGCGGCCCTGCTCACAGCGCATGCGGTCCCCGGCCCCGGTCATCAGGTAGTAGAAGACGTGGAAGGTCCTCTCCTCTTTGGCCTGGCGAATGGCGCGAGACTTCTCCAGCAGGTCTGGGGTGGGGGGGGCGGAGTCAAGGAGGGGAAACGCAACCCAAATATACCGCCGCACACTTTCACCGCCAATGGGGACGGCGCTCCTGTACACCAACGCTACGTCTCACAAAGCAGCGGTACCGTTTGTAATATGATCGCTATAGAGACCGCCTGTCAGAGGAAGAGGAAGAACAGCGTCACCCACGCAGTTCTCACACTGATCGACCCCACACAACGCAGAAGAGCATCAAAGCAGTGGCGTGGTCAATCCAGAGAGCACAATCATGAGTCACTAATGCTTCAAAGTGTCCTGTGCAGGCAAGACGAAGCCTCTGAACGGTTTGCTCAAACAACAGCAGCTTTCCCAGCCGCCCACCAGAGAGGTACCTGTATTTCATGGTGACCCTCTTCAATTCCAGTCTCGCTTTTTTTTTTTAAATGAATAAAAAAATGGCTATAACTTCCTTATCTATCTGTATGTCAGGCTACGTGTTAATAAGGGGTGGGGCACAGAAGGGGTGGGAACCCCTTTGTTAGGGTGCGGTCAGAACGTGTGGTGGTGGCACAGTTGGAAGGGCATGGCTATGATGCTCCCGGTGCAGGGGGGGTTCGAATCCCCCCCCCACCACGGGACCTTCTGCACCGTGATCCCATCTCCATTTATAACCCTCCCTGCTTCCCCCCCCCATCTGAACACAAAACCTAAACACTAAACGAGGGCGAACCGTCCGCTCCCCTTTAAAGGAAGAACAGAAGAGCAGAAGCCGGTTTGTAACACACTGGCTTCATGGCGTTGGCCTGCAGGTGAAGCGCTGGAAGGATACAGGTCTCGATGTTGGCGCCCACGATATATCCGTTGACGTCGAAGTTGATTCGGATGAATTTGCCCTGTGGGGAGAACGGAAGGGGGGGGGGGATGCCGGTTACACCGAGCCCCACCCAGCGCAGGACTTCCTGCAGGGGTGTCACACCCCTAATTACAGCATCACAGACTACAGTCAACAGAGCGAAGCCGAGAGGTGCTTACGAATCGGGAGGAGTTGTCGTTCTTCACCGTCTTGGCGTTACCGAAGGCTTCCAGAATGGGGTTGGCCTGCAGCAGCTGCTTCTCCAGCTCCCCCTGTTGGACACATTGGGTAACGCACGTCCCATAAAATGCATTTCATGGCGCAGGCCCAAGGTCACCCGTGTCATTTTTTTATTTTTTTTTAAATGGCGGACTGCATCGCTGAGAGAGCGGACGGCCGGCTGTTCCACGTAGGGGGGACCGCGGGGCCTCACTGCAGGGGGGAGAAGCAGCTGGAAGGCGCTGTGGGAGAACGGGCGAACGGCGGGAAGCACACACACCACCAGCCGACCAGGACCGCGGTTCGGCGTCACCGGGGGGAGCGGGCGAGTCCGTCGGAGGGACGCGACGGAGCCACGGCGGTAAGCGGCGGCGCGGCAAGCGGGGAAAAAAAGGGGCGTGGCGAAGCGGTACACAACGACGCTTTCCACCCAATGAGCGCGACCCACCAGAAAGCAAAGCCCTCCCCATTGGTCAGAACTGGCGCACTCACCGTGATGGACACCTATGACAGCCAGCCCCGCAACAGCGAAGGCAGTCGCTACCGCGCGCTAGCGCCCTTTATCCCTCAGGACGCCATGGCGACCAGCGTGCGAGAGCGTGAGTGCGTGGCAGTGGGGAAGGCTTTGTGATGGCTGTGCTGCGCTGCGCTGTGCTGGGCTGTGCCTGGCTGTGCTTATGCAAACACAAGATTCCACCACACGTCTATTCTGCCGTAAAAACACCCCACAGCACACTTACCTTCTGCACGTCCTTAACACAGAGTCGCATGTACGGACACACACAGAAACAGACCCGCACAGACAAATTCACACACACACAAACGGACACATACGCACACACGCACACACACACAGACACAAACACACACACACACACACACACACACAGAGACAGACCCGCACAGACACACACACACATAGACACACACGCACACACATACGGACACACACAGAAACAGACCCGCACAGACAAATTCACACACACAAACGGACACAGACACACACACACACACGCACGCACACACATACGCGCACACACACACACGCACGCACACGCACGCACACGCACGCACACGCACGCACACGCACGCACACGCACGCACACACTTTACACAGAGTAAGGGAGACGAGGTTAAGGCCATTTTGAGCTGCACAGAGCGTATTGACGGCGTCCAACACCACAGGCAGGAAGGCACACCAGCAGACACACACAAACTCACGAGTTTACATACCAGCGAGGACACAACAGGCGCACACACACTCACGCTCACACTCTCACACGCACGCACTCTCGCACTCTCGCACTCTCGCACTCTCGCACTCTCGCACTCTCACACACACACAAGCACATAAAATAACCGGAGCGCAAACGGGACCCCAGAATGCACAGGGAATGCGTTGCACAAACAGGCCGCAGACGACGACGCCCAACTCAAACGGACAAGAACAGCCGAACGCAGGGAGGGGGGGGGACACCTAACTGTACACAGGCCCCCCCTCACTCCTCACACTGCCAGGGCTAAAACGCCGTTCTTGTCCGTGTGAATATTCAAAGCCCCCCCGACCCCCCCCCACCCCCAAGTTCCCAAGTCCTCCGAGCCCCGCCCGTGTCATGTGACCCAGACTTCCGTCGGACCCTCGAAAAAAACCCGCCACAGAGAGCTCTCCAGCAGACGCGAAAGACGGGAGTGGTGATGGGGTGAGAGAGAGAGAGAGAGAGAGGGAGGGAGGGCGGGAGGGAGGACGAGGGTTGGGTCAGTAAGAGTGTAACTCACATGTGACAGGACTGCGTGGGTCTGGGGACAGAGAGAGAGAAACAAGCTCAACACAAGGCCTGCACATCTCCTCCGGACGGGCTGATCTCAGATCAGCTCTTAACTGCTTCCCCAGGCCGAGACCCGGCCAGCTGTGCTCCAGACACAGGGCATCGCTCCTCTAACGCTCGGCTAACGCTCGGCTAACGCTCCTCCAACGCTCCTCTAAAGCAGAGTCTAACCTTCCACAGCCCTGACAATAACGAGGGGGGGGGGGGGGCTCACCTGGTCTTTCTTGGTCTTGTGGGATGAAGCCACGTGCGCCAAATACTGGATCACCTTCTTAGTGTTCTCCGTCTTCCCTGCACCAGACTCCCCTCTGAAAGAGAGGAGAGGGAGGGAGGGAGGGGAGGAGAGGGAGGAGAGAGGAGGAGGAGGGAGGGAGGGAGGGAGGGAGGGAGGGAGAGGAGGAGAGGGAGAGGAGGAGGAGGAGGGAGGAGGAGGAGAGGGAGAGAGAGGAGGAGGAGGAGGAGGAGGGAGGGAGATAAGGGAGCACAGGAGGGTGTAAGAAAACACCCCACAATGACAAATACGACACAAACCATAAAACCTGCAGCCAGAGCGTTTAAGATGAGACTCACGTGCAGAGGATGGACTGGTCCTCACGGTCTGGGAGAGGGAAAGAGAGAGGGAGGAAGAGGGAGAGAGAGAGGAACACCATTTAAAACACCACAGCACAGCGCACACAGTGACTCCTGCGTGGAGTAAGGAGCAGGACGGCTGGAAGCGCAGTGTGTGTGCGGTGGAGAAGAACACGACGCAAAAACAGGTTACGCAAGAGCCCGCCTATGTACAAGAGCTTTATATATATACATATGTAACTCATAAATACTTATACGCATATATACACACACACACACACACACACACACACACATATAGGGTGTACTGTACAGGGTGTGACTAATCTCCAGAGCACACAAAAGGTTTGTCTGTACACCAGGAAGTGCCCTCGCCACAGACAGGAAGTCGATATCCGGCTTCCTGTGACTGGAAACGGTTTTAATCAGCAAGCCAATTAACCTTAACCCCCCACAGCCTGCACCCGTACCCCCCCCGCCCTGCTCGCTTCCTTACCACTTCCCCCGCCACCTCCGTCATGCAAAATGGCATGGAGAGGGAAGGAGGGAGTGAGGGAGAGAGGGAGGGAGGGAGGGAGGGAGGGAGGGAGGGAGAGAGAGAGGGAGTGAGCGAGCGAGCGCACGGGGCAAACTGATGAAGACGGTGACGAAGAGCAGAGCGGGCGTGCCTCACCCTGCATCATGCTGCGGTAGGCGGTGTCGGTGATGGCGTAGATGTGGGGGGGCATCTCGTGGCGCTTCTTGCCCTTGTACATGTCCACGATCTCCTCCGAGTAGATGGGCAGGTTCTTGTACGGGTTGATCACCACGCAGAAGAGCCCTGAGTACGTCTGGAACACAGAGGGGAAGCGTCACCCGCCGTCGCCGTGACGATCCGCAGCCCCAAAAACACGAGGGCTACAGTCCGTCATCAAAGACACTCAACTCTCCGAAAATAATCCTCTGTAAAAGAACTACAGTCCTTCATCAAAGACACTCAACTCAAAAGACAGTTCCTGTAAGAACGAGCCATGCGTAGGTGGACAGGCCCGCTCCCCTACTGCTCACAACCCTGATCTATCGTTTATACGCACTGCGGGTTGCATTTATAGCTACTACCCGCAAGTCTTATTGTATATTCTGTGTGCAGTATTTGTGCACAGTGTCTCCAAAAATCTACATAGTGTCTTTTATTCTATGGTGATAGTTGTGCATGCATCACTGCAGCTGTATCATGTTTCACTTTTTATTTTATTTTATTTTTTTAGGTTTGCTGCTAGATAAGTTTCCCCACAGCAGCAGACGTTCTAGAAATTCAGCAGTTAAACGAAATCTCCTCAGATAACTTTCTAAAAATCAGCTGACTGATGGGGATTGGCTGGAAAGGCACTGTGAGCCAACTGAAAGCTTTCCCTGAGGGTCTTCAGCAGGGCCCTGCTGCATTCGCTCCCAAAAAGCGGTGTGCCAACCCCGAATATAATTTAGGAGCACACCTAGTTATTAGAGAGCATGTGTGCGCTCCTTGATTTTTCTGCTTGGGACAGCATGTGCTCGGTGGAACAAAATGTCAGCACAGAGCCCCGTGCAGCATGTGGCTTTCCCTCAGAAAGTTTACAGAAGTGTTCCAGGATATTTATAAAGCGCACTTCTGACCATCAGAGCACACAGGCCTGTACTGCACTCCACCCACCAGAGAGAGAGAGAGAGAGAGAGGGAGGGGGGGGGAGGGGGAGAGACAGAGACAGAGAGAGAGAGAGGGAGAGAGACGAGAGAGAGAGAGAGGGGGAGGAGAGAGAGAGAGAGGGAGGGAGAGAGAGAGGGAGGGGGAGAGAGAGAGAGAGAGGGAGGGAGGAGAGAGGGAGGGGGACAGAGAGAGAGAGAGAGAGAAGAAGAGCGAAGGGGGGGGAGAGGAGAGAACAAGAGACGGGAGGACAGACAGAGACAAAGAGAGAGAGAGAGAGAGAGAGAGAGAGAAGGAGGGAGAGAGAGAGAGAGAGAGAGAGAGGGAGGGAGAGAGAGAGAGGAAGAGAGCGAAGGGGAGGGAGAAACAGAGACAGACAGAGACAAAGAGAGAGAGAGAGAGAGAGAGAGGGGTCAATCTGCCCTGCTGTATGGTACAGAATACTCAGAATAGCTGAAGAGCGCGCAGCGCTGGCTGTGGGCCGTTAGGGGATCAGACCCAAAGCGAATCGGGACGGGGCACATGGGACGGGGGACGTGCGCGGCAGGAATGCGCTGCATCACGAGCGGGCAAAATGGCCGCCGGCAGAGCTGCTGAGCGGCGCGTCCCGTTAAACAGCCAGCTCCGGGACAGTGCCGGAGACGCCCGGGGGCCACACGCCCCCGCAGGGCCACACGCCCCCGCAGGGCCCGACGCAGCCACACGCTAAACTGGCGGGACGGGACGGGACGGCGGTGTCCATCGCCAGCGACCGCGGCGGGATTCTGCGAGGCGGGAGGGGGCGGAACGACACACATTTCAGCACTCTCCTTCCTCCTCTTCCTCATCTCTCCACTTCCCTGATCTACCAATAACTCACTGGGAGACACGCCCTCTCCAGGAGGAACCTCACAGTCACCCAGGCCCCACCCACCCCGCCACTTCCTATTGTGATGTCACCGTGTTGCAACAGGGTGGGTGGGGCCTGGGAGCGGTTCAAAGAGCACCGCCCACTAGCCCACACCCCCTTAGGTTCCACCACTTCTCCAGCTCTCCTCCACCTTCCCATCCCCCTTTCTTTCTTTCTTATTTTCTCCTTTCTTTTCCTGCGTCCTAAGGCAATGTTCATTCCATCTCATCTCTTCTTGCTCCTTCGGAGACACTGATCTGAAGGCACGGCTCTGGACCGACGCACTGCAACACACCGTCACCCGTGTTAACGACCGTACGCCATCTTGGTGAAAGAAAGGTCGGCCATTTTGCTCCCCCCCTCCTCAGTCATCCCTCCTTCTCGCTGCGCAGTCCCTCTCTCCCTCTCTCCCTCTCTCCCTCTCGTTCTGCCGTTGGGGCGCTTGTTAGGGCCGGGTTTTCGGGCCGTGTTCACATGACCAGTTCAGAGCGTGCCGCAGCCTAACTGATTCCAGCCCCCTACGCCAGGGCCAGGGCGGGGGGGGGGGGGACGCCATCGATTTTCAGTCAACAATAACAAATTGCGACACAATTTACATTCCATGTCCAGGCCTTCGCAAGAGACTCCTACAGCTCCAAACTGTGCTCTGATCCAACAGCAACCACCCCTCCGCCCTTCTCCTCCTCCTCCTCCTCCTCCTCCTCCCCCACACCCCCCCTCCCCACCCCACCCCACTCCAGCAGGGGAGCATTGTTCCCGGCCGTTTCCTGTTTATGGCACATTGTGAAAACAGGAGAAGGTGGAGAGAGAGCAGCAGAACCAAGAGCAGCTTCACACCCCTCAGTCCGGGACCTCGGTCCACAGGGGTACCCCCAGCGCCCCTCAACCCGGGACGCCAGTCCACAGGGGGGACACCAGCGCTGTCCCGGGACACTGGTCCACAGGGGGACACCAGCGCTGTCCCGGGACGCCAGTCCACAGGGGGACACCAGCGCTGTCCCGGGACAGCTGGATAACATCGTCCTTCCCGGACGTGTAGAACACCAGAGTACTGAAAAATAAAATTCCAATCATTGTGTAAAAGCTGTGACTCACTAATGAAAATCAGCCTTCTGAACGGGGGCCAGATGGGGGCCAGGGGGCCAGATGTAGATGTCTAAGCCTCTGAGGGTCAGTGTGCACTTGAATGATGAACCCTTTTGGGTGGCGGGGCTGGGGGGGGGGGGGATACAGCAGATCAGCAGCCCTAAAGAGGCCAGAAAAGAGCCTTCCCTGGTTTTTCACCCAGAGGCAGGCTGAGGCAGCAGGGACATGGGGGGGGGAGGAACAGTGTCTCCCAGGTTACTCAGAGAGTATCAGAATAGGGGTGCTGTAGGGGTGGGGCAGGGTAGGGATGAGGTGCAGGGATAAGGGTTTAGGGTTATCGGGGTGCGCAGCGTTTTCGGGGTACTCACGTAGATGAGGCCGGAGTAGTACCTCTCCTTCAGGTTGTGCAGCACGGACGCCTCGTTCAGGCAGGTGAGCTCGGCCATGTCCTCCACCTTGCTGAACTTGGGCGGGTTCATCTTCTGGATGTCGTCCTTGTTGACCTTCACCTTCTTGCCGGAGTCGGCCAGCTCCACGGTGCACTCGTCCCCCCGCTCCTCCTTCACCGAGCCCGGCTCGAACCCCAGCCGCTCCGACGGCACCCACACCAGCTTCTTGGAGGCCCAGTCGGCCTGCGCCAGGGGGTTGTTGATCAGGTTTCGGTCCACATACAGGAACTTGTCCGCGTCCGACATGGTGGCTGCAGGAGGGGGGCGGAGAGACATGAATCAGGTTTGTTGATTTCTTTTTTTTTTTTTTACATATTTTATCTCTGTTTTTAAATAAAAATATATATATATTTTTTTTTTTTTTTTTTTAATGGGCCATTAATTCAGCCATAAAACTGAGGGCTGAGTGAGTCAGGGAAGAGAGGAGTCAGAGAGGAAATAAAGAAGGAAGAAAGCCGGAGAGCGTGTTTGACACACAAACAGCGCTAAAATAAAGAGCTAACTTACACAGGCTGAGCTCTGTCCCAACACATTTTCATTCTTTATTTAGGTCCACATTCATAAAATACATCATAAGGGCCCAAATATGTTTCAGTTGCTGTCTGATGTCCTTCACTTAAACGGCAGAAAGCAGAACACACACACACACACACACACACACACACACACACACACACACACACACACACACACACAACACACACAACACCACACCACACACACACACACACACAACAACACACACACACACACACACACACACACACACACACACACACACACACACACAAAAACATGTCGTTCAGAACGAGCCAGGACATGCCACGACACAAAAACAGCGCCTTTGTGATTACTGTGTGATCGGCCGATCCCAAAAACACGCCATGGGAACAGGCGTGGGTGTGTGCGTGCGTACATCTAAATATAGACATGCGTGTGTGCGTGTGTGTGCATGTATGTGCCTGCATGTACATGTGTGTGTGCGAGTGTGTGTGCGTGTATGTGCCTGCATGTATATATGTGTGTGAGTGTGTGTGTGTGCCTGCATGTATATATGAGTGTGTGTGTGTGTGTGCGTGCCTGCATGTATGTGTGTGTGTGTGTGTGTGCGTGCCTGCATGTATGTGTGAGTGTGTGTGTGTGTGCGCGTGTGTGTGCCTGCATGTATATATGTGTGTGAGTGTGTGTGAGTGTGTGTGAGTGCCTGCATGTATATATGTGTGTGTGTGTGTGCGCATATATATGTGTGTGTGTGCGCGCGCGTGTGTGTGTGTGTGTGCATGTGTGTGTGTGCGCGTGTGTGTATATGTGTGTATATGTGTGCGTGTGTGTGTATATGTGTGTGCGTGTGCATGTGTGTGAGTGTGTGTATGTGTATATATATATATGTGTGTGTGTGTGTGTGCGCGCGTGTATATATGTGTGTGTGTGTGTGTATGTGAGTGTGTGCGTGTATGTGTGTGTGCGTGTGTGAGTGTGTGTGTGTATGTGCGTGTGTGTGTGTGTGTATGTGTGTGTGTGTGTGCGCGTGCGTGCGTGTGTGTGTGTGTATATGTGAGTGTGTATATGTGTGTGTGTGTGTGTGTGTGTGCAGGGTAGGCCATTAGCCTGTCTGCTCTTAAGCAGGAGGGCGGTCCCGCCCCAGGCCCTGAGTGAGTGATGTCTAAAGAGCGTGCAGGAGCAGGAGCAGGTGCTGGAGCTGCAGGTGGAGGAGCTGCAGGTGCTGCAGCACACCTGATCAGGGCCCCTGGGGGCGGGGGCGGGGGCAGGGTGCTGGCGTCCCGCCGCAGAGGCAGTCGCTCGACGGGTAATACCGGAATTGGGCGAGGGAGCGCGGGGAGGGGGAGGGGCGGGGCGCGCGGCTACTCTCCTCGAGCTGCCGTACCGGTTCTCCCATCATGCATTTCACCAGTCAGCAGCGCCACGAGCCCAGAGACGGGGGGGGGGCCTATAAAGAGGGCTGTAATTCCTACACGCTTCACCCCACAGGGACGCAAATACCCTCAAATTTACGCTGGCAGTCTGCCCTGCAGCCTCACGGTAAAAAGGCTTCATTTCCAATCCCGTGTACCGGAGGGCAGAGCCAAAACAACTACAATCGTGCCGCTGCCCCAGTACTGTCTATCCATCCAGACACATCGTTTCACTGAGATTTGCCTAGTTTTCCTGACATCTGCTACAGCTTACCCTGATGGACCTCGACAGGTCCCTAACTTCTGTAAAACTACGTCTCTTTCCAAACATAATGCCATGGTTACTCACTAACATCCACAGAGCGTAATTTGTGTGCAGTTTCATCAATTAACATTTTCTACAACGCACACCAACTGTGCAAAGTCTCAGCCAAAGCACGCCAGAATTCTGGGGCACGACCTCAATGTTTTAAAACAAAATTCAACATCTTGACGGAAATATGCATTTCCAAAAGTATATGAATACTTTAACATCACATCGATATGTACTTGTTGAACATCTCGTTCCAAAACCATGAGCATTAAATATGGAGGTGGACCCCCTCACCCCGCCTCCCTCCCCTTGCGGATGTAACAGCCTCCACTCTCCTGGGAAGGTTTTCCGGTAGATGTTGGAGAACGTCTGCTGGGATTCGCTTCCATTCGGCCACAGGAGCATCAGTGAGGTCGGGCGCTGATGTTGGTCGTGAGGCCTGGCTCGCAGTCTGCATTCCAGTTCATCCCAAAGGTGTTTTAATGGGGTTGAGGTCAGGGCTCTGCGCAGGCCAGTCAAGTTCTTCCCCACCTAACTCATTTCTCTATGGACCAGGCTTTGTACACAGGGGCTACACAGTGCAGGAAAGGGCCTTCCCCAAACTGTGGCCACAAAGCTGGAAGCACACAATTCTCTAGAATGTCACAGTATGGAGCAGCACTAAGATTTCCCACTGAAACCAAGGGGGGGGGGCCTAGCCCAAACCGTGAAAAACAGCCCCGGACCGTTTTTCCTCCTCTGCCAAACTCTACTATGCATTCCACCAAACCCAGATGAATCTGCCGAACTCTCAGATAGCGGAGAGTGATTCATCGCTCCAGAGAACAGGTTTCCGCTGCCCCAAACGGTGGTGTGCTTTACGCCACTCCGGCCAGCGCTCGGCGTTGCGCGCGGTGATCTCAGGCCTGCGCGCGGCTGCTCGGCCAAGGAAACCCATCACACGAAGCTCCCGGTGAACAGTGCTTGTGCCGTCTTTGTTTCCAGAGGAATTTTGGAACTCTGTAGTGAGTGTTGCAACTGAGGACAGATGATTTTTTTTTATTTAATTTTTTTTATTTTTATACACGCTACATGCTTCAGCACTTGGCAGTCCTGTTCTGAGCTTGTGTGGCCACAATAACAGCCCCTACAGCTGACCGGGGCAGCTCTAGCAGTGCAGAAATCTGACACACTGACTTGTTGGAAAGGTGGAATCCTATGACAGTGCCATGTTAAAAGTCACTGAGCTCTTCAGTAAGACCCATTCTACTGCCAATGTGTGTCTATGGAGATCGCATGGCTGTATGCTTGATTTTATGCACCCGTCAGCAATGGGTGCGGCTGAAGTAGCCGAAACCACTGATTAGAAGGGGTGCCCACATACTATTGGCAATGTAAAGCAGTACTCCGGGCAAGTGGAAAATTCGTCTTTTTGAGTGAACTGCCCCTTAAAGAAAGCATAAAGAAGCTACATCATGGGCGCATGTGTACAAAACAACATTCTTTAAGGTGTGTTTATTATTGCACCACTGACGCGAAGCACAGCGACACAGTGCTGATCTAGACCTGCCCACAGCTGCAGTTTTCAACCTGAACTTGATTTTATGGTTAGACTAACTGTGACCAAACTCTAAGACCCATCCAGTTTTATCACATACATACATCGGCATACACTTATCACAGGATTTCTCTTCCTCATCTTATTAGGGTTGGGGTTGGAAGGCACTGTGAAGACAGTGAGGGGGTGGGGGGGTAGGAGGGGGAGGGGAAGGGTGTGTCAGATAATCGCTGGACTGTCAGCAGTTTAAGACCCATGGACCATGAACAAAAGCGAAAGCAATAAACCTGCACTCTCCTTAACCCTTTAAGGGTGAGGTCACAAATCTGTGATTAGAATGTTCTGAAGGGAACATTCTGATGCGGACTCAATGACTACTGGCAACTTAAAACAGTGGAGTTCTAGAACAGTGACATAGAATTCCAAACAAACCTGTTCTTCAAATGGTTAATGATAGAACTTTTACATCGAAGGAACCACAAGCATTTTTGCTAACCATTAATGGTTTTTGCAACCTGACCTCACCAGTGAGTGTTCCAAGAAACACCAAGACAGACAGCAGCCGTTTGGTGCAAACAAGAGCAGCACAAAAATAAGCAAGTTTTGTATTTGCGATTTCATTTCAAGGCTTAAAAAAAAAAAAAAAAAAACTTACCAGTGGGGCAGCACAATTATCAGTTTTACTCTTAAAAACCCAATGGGCATCAAGCATCGTTATTTTAACACACCAATAAACAAAAGTTACTTTAGCAGAGCGGTTGCATCATAACTGTAAAAGTACAGGTTCAAACGCAACTGTTTTTTTGTTCCAAGGAACCCAAGATGAACTCCGAGCCTGCATGTTAAGAAATAGCTGCCACTGTCGGTCACGGGACGAGGCTGTGATTTTGGAGCACGCCTACATGAGCTGGTGTTCCGGGCGTGAGCTGACCGCTCGCTCGACGTCGTCAGAGTGCGCCGGCGTTCAGCCGTAAAGCGCCAGGCTAGACTATGACCATGGCGCACTGGTGCACTGGCACACACTGGCACACAGGCACACTGGAGCAGTGGCACACTGGTGCACTGGAGCAGTGGCGCACTGGCACACACTGCCACACTGGCACACAGGCACCCGGCTGAGTGATGCAGGCAGGGATTAATACTAGAGACCAGAAAGAGAAGTTTCACAGAGACCTCCGAAGGGTGGGCGGAGCTACGACGAGCCGTCACACTCGCCTGAACCAATCAAACGAATGAGCTCTCCTTCTGGAGCGCACCATTGGTCGAAATCAGCGAGTGGGGACTGAATGGCACGTGGGGGCAGCTGTGCCCCTGCTGTGGGTTTAATGGATGTTTCCCTGTTCGCCCGTCATTCGTTTTGACTGTGAAATTTGTCAGAGCGCCGGTCCGGTTAACACTGTGCAGGGACGCAAAGGGAGAGACAGGGGAAAGACACGCCATTCTTCTCACGACCCCCCCTGACCCCCGCAGCTGAGATCCATCACACCCCTTTCCCCACCACCCCCAAAACCCCCGACCCCCCACGCCAACCCCCCGCCCATTTCCTGTAATATAACTTGGGCATCCTCACCCTTCCCCTCCCCCTGCACCCCATCCCTAACCGAACCCAAACCCCAACACTCAAACATCTAACCCCCCCTTCTCCTCCTCCTGCTCCCCCCCTTTCTGTTTATCCAGTCTTCCAGAGTCACATTCCTCCCATTCCCACTCCATCAAGGAGAAAGCAGGACCCCAAGGAGGGGGGAGAGAAAGAGGGAAAGCAAGAGAGAGAGGGGGAGAGAGAGAGAGGGAAAGCAAGAGAGACAGACACACAGAGACAGAGAGAGAGAGGGACAGAGAGAGAGAGACATAGAAAGAGGGAGGGAGAGAAAGAGAGGGAGACGGAGATAAAGGGTGGAAAAAAATTCCACAAATTTTTCTTCCTTTTTCCGCCCGTGTTCCCTTCAGTGGTTCCGCTCCCTGGTTCCTGCAGCTCCGGTCAGAGGGGACGAAATCCTCACGGTAAATCAATGCCACTCCCGGCCCAGAATAGCCACACCGAATAATGCCTTCGGTCTCCGTGACTCTGCACTGAGCCGGTCATTAACCAGCTCGTCCGAGCAGTCATAACAGTTCCAGCTCAGAGCCGGTCATTAACAGCCAAGCAGCATTAACCAGCTTCCAGCACACGAGCCAGTCATTTAACCAGCTTCACGAGCAGTCATTAAACCAGCTTCCAGTCACACCGCAGTCATTAAACCAGCTTCAGTCACACCGAGCCGGTCATTAAACCAGCTTCCAGCTCCACCGAGCCAGTCATTAAACCAGCTTCCAGTAACGAGCAGTCATTAAACAGCTTCCAGTCACCAGCCGTCATTAAACCAGCTTCCAGTCCAGAGCCGTCATAACCAGCAGCACCAGCGTCATTAAACCGCTAGCTCCGAGCGTCTAAACAGCTGCAAAGCCAGTCATTAAACCAGCTTCCAGTCCCACCGAGCTGGTCATTAAACCAGCTTCCAGTCACACCGAGCCAGTCATTAAACCAGCTTCCAGTCACACCGAGCCAGTCATTAAACCAGCTTCCAGTCACACCGAGCCAGTCATTAAACCAGCTTCCAGTCACACCGAGCCAGTCATTAAACCAGCTTCCAGTCCCACCAAGCCGGTCATTAAACCAGCTTCCAGCTCCAAGGAGCCGGTCATTAAACCAGCTGCACCAAGCCAGTCATTAAACCAGCTTCCAGTCCCACCGAGCTGGTCATTAAACCAGCTTCCAGTCACACCGAGCCAGTCATTAAACCAGCTTCCAGTCACACCGAGCCAGTCATTATAACCAGCTTCCAGCTCCACCAGCCAGTCATTAAACCAGCTTCCAGTCACACTGAGCCGGTCATTAACCAGCTTCCAGTCACACTGAGCCAGTCATTTAACCAGCTCCAGTCACACCGCAGCCAGGCTATTAAACCAGCTTCCAGTCACACCGAGCCAGTCATTAAACTCAGCCTTCAGTTCACCAGCCGTCATTAAACCACCTCAGTCACACCGAGCCAGTCATTAAACCAGCTTCCAGTCACACCGAGCCAGTCATTAAACCAGCTTCCAGTCACACCGAGCCAGTCATTAACCAGCTTCCAGTCACACTGAGCCGGTCATTAAACCAGCTTCCAGTCCACCGAGCCGGTCATTTAACTGGGCCAAGCTTCCAGCTCCAGTCCCTCAGACAGAGGATGTGGCTTCATGAGCCAGTGTAAAATTAGGCTAATCCGAGGTGAGCCCCCCCCCAGAG
Organism: Anguilla rostrata; assembly: GCF_018555375.3. Classification (NCBI taxonomy): domain Eukaryota; kingdom Metazoa; phylum Chordata; class Actinopteri; order Anguilliformes; family Anguillidae; genus Anguilla; species Anguilla rostrata. The sequence continues at coordinate 28,887,644 of NC_057949.1, forward strand.
CTGAACCCACTGCCCCCCCCACCCCACCCCCGCAGAGCTGAACCCCCACCCCCGCGAGCTGAACCACTGCACTCCCCAGAAAAACGAGACACTCAAAGTGAAACGCACATCTAAGAGCGCGCAGACATCACCCTGCGCACAGCACGGCGGGAATGGCGGAAACGTTCACCTCCAGCGCACCCCTCTGCCTCCAACGCACTTCAGTTTGTCCGAGGCCAACGCAGACAAAGCGGGACTTACGAGAGGACACACACGCTAGGGGACGAGCTGCAGTTTTTGCCTTTTTATAGTTATAGTTTTTTGTTTTTTTAAACACTCGGGAATACTCTCTTATGCCTCCAGAACAAATATTTGAACTGGGGTGAGAATCTTCTCCCATAAATGTTCTCATAAGTGTTCACCTCCCAAAGGACACATCATAAATGACTTAAGAGTCAAGTTAAGCCCCCCCCCCTTTCCCAAAAATAATTTAATAAATAAAGAAATAAAAGGCAGTCTAAGTCAGCCTATTCTTTCTAGGAAAATAACACAAGTATAGACTATAGGTTTTAAATGGGTTCATGCAAGGAGTTCCTGTTAAAGGATGAGCTTCTACAGTCATTTAGACATTACATAACAGGCATTAAGCAGACGCTCTTATTCAGAGCAACTTACACAACTTTCACATAGCATTTGCATTGCACCCATTTATAGAGCTGGACACATACTGATGCAATGCAGGTTACGCACCTTGCTCAAGTTCCTAACCCATTATACTACACTGCTGTGCTAGACACTTCACCTTCCTTTGATGTAAAAACAGAGAAAGGAAAGAGGAGGAGAAATCCTCCAGCCCTCCCCCACACACCACACCCTGTACAAACACACCACACCTCTCCCAAAACCCCGACCTTCCAACCACAGGCCTCCCATTCAGCCCATGTGTCCGGTCACACACTGCATTTCAGGTCAGCAGATTCCCTCCAAAAACTTCCCTAAACTTGCAGACCCACTTCCCCCTGCACAGAACACATGGAGTTCCCCGCGTACAGGACACAGTCAGGCACAACTCCTGCAGAGATAATATAAACACTTTTCAATAAGACTGGAGAAAACCTCAAAGCCAATCTACTCAATTAAAATCGCAGCGTGCTTATCGAACGGAAAATAAACAGTGGATAATCCTGCATATTCTGGAAGAAAACCAGGACACGCAAACAGCCCAGAGGTGGAACTTAGTAAGAAAATTAGATTAGAGACAGAAGAATGGGCCAAAAAAACAATGGAAACTGCAGGCTAATGGGAGAGGAGGGGACAGTAGGGCTGTCACACAATACACAGTAGGGCTGTCAAAAGATATTTGAAGTTCGAAAACTATTCGAAAATCTTTTTTTTTTTTTTTTTTTAAAGTTCGAACCTAAATTTGAGCATTCAAATATTAGTTTTGGATCCCGCGTTTTGTAATTAACGTGAATATACAGGCTTTTTTTGGTAATTAACATGAATATACAGGCATGAATATACAGGCAATTTGATGCGGTGAATCATGTTCATGCACACAAAGATCATTTCCTGTGCTAACGTTACTTCCTCCGTCAACAAAAAACGTTCTGCCCTGAATCCAGAGCAAGTGGATCGTCTGGTTTTCCTTGCCAATAACCTCCGTGATACTTTCAGCTGACACCTAACGTTACTGGTCAGCTAGCCTCGCGAGCCAGTCTCTTTTTTCACTTCGTTCAACAGATCTGGTCAGCTAATAATTTAGGCTAAATAATGTTCCCATGGCAGGCTATGTTGCCTTTCTGTTCTGAAGATTCTGATAAAATTGGATGATGAAAGAAGTTAAACAAACTAAACAGAGTAAGTAATTTATGTTGTTTTAGGCTACAGGTATTAGCCGTTTGAATAGTTTTTGTGTTAAGAAATAAACAGGGATTTCCTATAAACAATCAGGGATTTCCCATAAACAATCATTTCCCTATTATTGTGATGCCGAGTTGTGGCAAATTACATCCACAACAAAGTGCTTTATTCATTTGTGCATTAGCTATAGAAACTGCAGGGGGCTCATTTATAAAAGGAACTTGCGTGCATACGCGAAGTGAAGACCTGACGTAGAGTGACGACCGTTTCCACGGTCAAATCAAGTCATGTTGAAATTTTATAAATCACTACTTTGACGTGATTTTCTACGTACGCAACACAAAGTTGATCTAAAATACGTTTTGTAAATGAGGCCCCAGATGTAGTAACCTAGTATGGAAGTTCACCGATGTCCTCTATTCTACTGCCCGCTTCTGGAAAATAACGCGCAGGCCAGTTTAGAGGGAGCGTCACGTGCATATTGCGCCCGACAATAAGCAGCTTATTTTTGTGAATTATAGGCAAATGATATTCGAATATATTCGAACTCTAACTAATTACAAAAGCTAATATTCGAACTCAATTTCATGGCACTTTTGACAGCCGTAATACACAGCGGTGCTGGGAGGAACAAGCGTACAAAAGCAGGAAGTGATGTAACAGGAAAGAGGAGGAGGGAAGGGGGGAAGAGTCATATGAAAATCCCAGGTGGTTTAATCCAGGAGAACACTGGACCGTTCCATTGGCTGCAGCAGGAATACAGGGGCTAAGGGCACTGAACCTGCTGGCCAAAAAATGCACCAGGAGGGCATGGGCTCCTTCCCCAAGGTGTCAGCCTCTGCTGAATTCACCAGCGCCTCCACGAACAACAGAGTATTCAACAGAACCTCTGACTCAGATCTCCATGGAAGGGGAAAAGGGCGTGGTGGAGCCATTTAACGAAACTGGCGTGGTGTAGTCCTGCTGTCACCGGGTCAGGTGTGGGCTGTGCCGTGTGAACACCACGGCTGCCTACCCTCTGAGGCACTTCCCCCCACCCTAACTATTTCCCCTGGGGGCTTAAACCCTGAGGGGAACAGGGCTCTTCTTGCAGGACCAAAACTAAAACCAGACAAGGAGCACAAAATGGCAGGCAGAGGAAGAACTTCATTTCCAAGTCGCGCCCTGACATTTCTGGGTGACGTCACCCAGCCCGCCATCGAAACACAAAGCAACAGCAACATCGCCCAGACCGCCATCGACATCGCCCAGCAACATCTCCCAGACCGCCATCGACATCGCCCAGCAACATCTCCCAGACCGCCATCGCCCAGACCGCCATCGACATCGCCCAGCAACATCACCCAGACCGCCATCGACATCGCCCAGCAACATCTCCCAGACCGCCATCGCCCAGACCGCCATCGCTCACCCAGCAACACGCCCAGACCGCCATCGACATCGCCCAGCAACATCCCAGACCGCCATCGCTCAGCCAGCGACATCTCCAGACCGCCATCGACACGCAGCACATCCCCAGACCGCATCGAATCGCCAGAGAACTTCCTAAAACGCCATCGAATCACCCAGCAACATCGCCCAGACCGCCATCGACATCGCCCAGCAACATCTCCCAGACCGCCATCGACATCGCCCAGCGACATCTCCCAGACCGCCATCGACATCGCCCAGCGACATCTCCCAGACCGCCATCGACATCGCCCAGCAACATCACCCAGACCGCCATCGCCCAGACCGCCATCGCCCAGCAACAGCGCCCAGATCGCCATCGACATCGCCCAGCAACAGCGAATTTCGCGATGTCGCTCAGCCTGCCATCGAGACTCAAAGCAATAGCAGCAGCGGCCATAAATGAATTTCTGCAGGAGAACTTTGCTCTAGAAGATACGAAAACAGCTACACCCCTTTCTGCTCCAGCACTTCCTCAATTCTGGGGTCTGTTTTTTGTTTTACAGGTGGTGAGCACATTGAAGAAAATAGTCCGATGTACAAACAACAGCTTAACAAATCATGTGTGTAACAGAGCCGGGCCAACAACACAAAGCCCAGCGCGTCAACAAAGTCTTCCTCAAGGGGGCGCCGGAGAGCACAATAAATATAAACTGTTCATTACACCCAAGCTTAATGTTCTGTGAAGAGCAAAAAACAGCCTGAAATGAACTCATTTCCTGGTTTTTTTTTTTTACCTGCGTGGCCATCTCATTGCTGCATAAAAACAGTGACAGGAAATTAATTTTGTAATTTTGTAAACTCAGAGCTATGGGTGATCTACGTCCCCTGCTGTACACACACCCTCCCACAAACACAAACAGAGACTGTGGGCACAAGCATCACAAGGAGGAAAGGCGGATTTTCCCCTCTTTAAAAGGAGGACAGTATGGAGAGGGCGTGGTCACATGGTGTGGCATTTGGGATGGGAGGGCAGAGGGGAGGCGGCAAGAATTTTTTTGTTTTGTTTTGCTTTAACTCACTAAGGAGTGAGGTCACAAATATGCGAGAAGAATGTTCTTACCCGAACATTCTAATGCTGATGATGTCACAATCACTGCTGGTGACTGAAAGCAGAGGAATTCTAGAACACTGACTTAGAATTAAAAAAAAAAAAAACATTCCAGAAAACCTGCTCTTCAAAGGGTTAAATCGCTACAGTATGCGATTACAGAGAACAGATAATTCTTCATAAAATATGCCTGTTGGCTTCAAGCAGGATAAACTGGCCCTTCTCACCTGCATTTTCCAGGAGTTTAAATAACTTTTTTTGTCAGGTACCCGAGCATCACAGCGCGAGGCTAACTCTAAAAGCTTTAGTGCTCACGCAGGTTCCCCTGAGGGGCACATGCCGATCCTAAGCCCTCCTGACGCACGCCGGTAAATCAGCAGGTCAAACGTCTCGCATTTTTTGGGCCTGGGGTGGGAAACAGAGGGGCTTGCGTGGACGTAAATCCACCCGGCGCTACTGTGCAGAAATGTGGTTCCTATCTTTCGCTCGCATCAATCACTCCCCCCATAATCCTCACACAGGATTTAAAAGCGGGAAAGGAAGAATGCGGGGAGGCTGGCCAGGTGCGAGCCAGGCGTCCGTCCCGTCTGGAGACCGGGACCAAGCCAGCTCTCCTCACTGCAGCCCTCTTACACAGCACATTTTCTGTCACATTTTTATTAGCCAGCCTGCTAACAAAACGTTTTTTTTTTTTTGTCCTCTGCAGCATGTCTGGATGAAGAATGTTTAACTGAAACATTCCATAAACCCCGTTCTACACTCCTGAACAAGCTGGCTGTTTGTTTGTGAGACATTCAGCCTGGTCGCCATGGCAGAGAAACGTCTGACAAGAAGTGAAAGTGAGAATCGAACGTTGGATGCACTTCGCTCTCCTCCTTCATCTCCCTCCCCCACTTCCTCTTCATCATTCTCCTCCTCTGCTCTCCCTGGCCTCCCTCCTCTTCCATTTCAGGCAACTATGACATCAGCACTAAGCCCCACCCCTTCTGTAAGGTAGATAAACGACCATTGTTTTCAAACAGGTACTATTTTCAGTTCATTTATTTCACTGATGAAACAGCTCAGGTCAGTACATACCTCACTCTTAACCCTGAGAGTAGGTTTTGTTGGAATGTTTTTTTTTTTGTTCCAAAATGTTCTAGAACTCCATTTCTTTCAGTTGCCAGCGGTGATTGTTACATCAGCATTAGAATGTTCAGTTAATGTTCCAATTACGTGTTTGTGATGTCACACCTTAAAGAGCTAAGAATGGGAGAACTTGTGTATGCCAAAATGTATGCCAAGCTGCCCTGAATGAGGGCACCAGCTAAACCACATAAATGTGCAGGAGGAAAAAGGTCCCAAGCGAGCAGCGAAGTTCAAAGGTCAGTGCGCGAGACTGTACCTGGGTGTTGGTGGGAGCGTGTCGTGTTGGGTAATAGCGAAAGCCACTAAGTCAACACCAGCAGCACAGGTGCGCAGGCCACACGGACGGCCCTGAGCAAAGTCTATGTGCTGACATGAAGGGGCTGATAGGACACGGAGATTACACACAGACTAGGGCTGGAGCAATCCCAGCGTGCACTGCTCAGCCATTAATGAGGGGGCACACACACACACACACACACACACACACACACACACACGCGGTCTCTTACTCGGACATCGGCCCTTACGGTGGCACAGCATGCCGACCGCGGGCAGCTCTGGCACAGGAAATGACATCACCGCACTGGCCTTAAGCCACGTACTGCCGGTGAGATCATATATATGAGAGCGGGAAAGAGGGCAGGAGGGAGAAAGAGAGAGAGAGCAGGAGAGGGAAGGAGGGAGGGAGAGAGAGCAAGGGAGGGAGGGAGAGAGCGAGGGAGTGAAAGAACAGGAGAGAGGGAAAGAGATGAGAAGAAAACAAAACCGAGTTCCTTTAAAACTCCCCCTACTAAGCATCCCATGTTATTGCCTAATGGTTTATCACATCTGCATGGCTTTGGCAACATGCAGCACCAATAAATCCACTTCAATCGACAGTGAGAGAGAGAGAGAGAGACGGAGAGAGAGAGAGATGAAAGATGGCAGACAGGAGGGACAGAAAAACAAGAGCAGAGAAGAGCAGAAAGTGGGGGACAGAAGAAGAAGTGCACATAAACAAGGGAGGACTGCAGTAAAGAGGAGGAGAGGAGTGAAACAGCCCTGCTGACTGAACCAGACCCCTGAATCCAACCCCAGACCCCTGAATCCAACCTTGAACTCAGCAGCGTCATTCGGGCCGAGCAGAGAAATCCCTGCACTGCATATGAACGGACTGCAAAATGACGGCGCAGAAGCGGGGCGTTCGATACGAGCGACGCCCCGCCCGCCTGGCACGCCACCCCACGGCCCCGCCCCGCTCGCCGCGTCTTTTGGAAACCACCAAAAAGACTGTGCCAGTGCGCGTGATAGGACAGGCACAGAGCAGGTGGCACGTCCAATCAAAAGCTCCCGAGTCACGGCGGCACGCCCTGAGTTCCGGAATCAAAGCAAACATGGCGGAGAGGCTAGCCGCTTTTGGCGCTGCTGCACGTTGCCCAGGCCAGTCGGGGGGGGGGCAGGTGAGCTGGCAGGGGTAACCCCAGCCCTGTCACTCAATAGCTCCTCTGCTAATAAAAAAATAATTAAAAAAACATGAATAAGACTGAGATTTGGGCGAGTGGCTCCAGAGAAGGGCTGGAGCGATGTCCCAGCTCCACCGCAGTTTGTTCCCCCCCCCCCTTCCTCCTCCCCCCCCGTTCCTGCCCCCCCGTTCCTGCCCTTGGCTGCCACTCAAGCAGACTCCGCGCTCACAGCGGCTGGGAGTTTATTATCCTTTCCCTGATAAAGACGTCCGCGCCGTCCCATCCTGACTCCAAGGGGGCGTTTCATAACTGCTAAAATAGAGCACCAGCCCCGGCCTCATTCTCGCCCCAACGCCGGCCCCACACAACGCAGCCGGGAGCCCGCTGAGAGAGAAAAGAGAGGTTTAAGTGGTCAAGAAATAAAAATATCCTTCGAATAGGAGCGCTTTTTTTAAATACATTTTTTTTTTTTTTTTTTTTAAACCTCAGGGTTAGGTCCACCTCTAGCCTTCGCAAATGGAGATTTGAATAATCTGTGACACATTTGCAGTAATCAGAACGGCAGAGACGATGAGGCCCGCTGAGACCTGGCGTGTGGGCCGGACCGCGGCACGCAGACCCCGGCGACGCCGCTGCACTCCACAGGACCCACAGAGGAACACCGGCAGCACCAGGTTACAAAACAAGGTTGCCAGGGCCGGGGCAAAACTCCCCCAAGTACAGGGGATTAAAAATATGCACGGGAGTCAAGGACACCGTGTGCACAGTCTACAGGGCGCTCGACTCTCAACCGATATAGAAAAAAATCCCCCGTGTGTAGCTACGGTGTGGGAGAGTCTTAAAGCTGTACAGAAATCAAAACAGAAGATGGAAGATATTTATGAGGGATATTTGGGGGGGGAGGATGAAACTGCAAATATCTGCCGATGCTGGTTGCAAAGGCTGCTGACAGTAAGCTTTCCCTTAAGACCGACGTATGAAAAGAAACTCTTGATTCTTCACGCACACACGTACTGAAATGTTAATCCATCCATAGAAATCCAGATTACTTGCCGATTTCATTCACATAACGATGGTGGGATTGTACACCACTGCATACTTTTTTTTTTTTTTTTTAAATAGAGCATCAAGTGGATGGTGGTCTGTGCCAGCCATAGTCTGCCCCACCCACAGCACATCAGGGCCTAGTGCACGCACTGTGCTATCCAATCAGGTGCTAGGGGGAGAATGAAAGTTTCCATTCCAACCAATCACCACACCTCTGGTTTTCAGTAATTAGGTCCTGCCTCTCTGGTGGAAGGTGTGCTGATTGGTGAAATTGGGTGGGCATTCACACCAGTCACGTTATTTATTTATTTAGGCGGCCCAACCAGACACTGGAAACCTACAACCTCAGCATTACAGGCCCAGTTCCCCAACTACTATGCCACTTCACCTGTAAAATGCGTTGTAATAGTCGAAAAAAAAACATTTGCATTTCACATTTGAACATTTAAGAACAGCCGCGTCACAGAAAGCGCGTGGGACATCGGCTCGGACGGTTTTAGGACCGCAGGTTCAGGCTACATTCACTAAAATGTTACCTTTGCACGGGATATCGGAACTATAGTTCTCTCATCAAAGGCAGGCAAGGAAGTCGCGCTACAAAAACAAGCGTACAGGAGTGCACCCGCGGGCAATATGACTTTCTGCCAACACGAAAGTGGAGGGCGGAGGAAGCTTTCTAACCGTGTTCAGAAACGACAGAATCACAAAAGGGCGGGTAAACACAGCATCTGAAAAGTTCAAAGTCGCGCGTTCAAAGTCGTCGCTTCTTTTAAGGAGTATTGTAGGGCCCTGTGTTCACTTGGGCATGAAACAGTTATGCTAGCTACTTGTTAGGATGAATGTTAGACAGTTTTTATTTTTCTGGCGGATCAACGCAGACTACCCAATGAGTCGGTTATTAATACTGAGATGCATTCAAAATATGATCCACCGCGTCGCCATTGTAATTCTTCTGGGAAAAGTGTGTCAGTCACACTGATGAATAATTTAAGTTAACAGGCTGCGTGCTACACGCTGAAGTTGCCAACACTCCGCTCTTAGTTTATCACCATCTATACCAGACCGGGCACCTCACCCAAACGTCTGCATGTAGACACAGTACCTGCAGTTAGCAGGTGCTTGTACACACCGATAATTACACAAGGCATCCACCCATCAACCCCACCTCCAGCCCAATTCCCTCTGGGAACCACACGGCTCCGCGCTCGGAAACAACCGGCTTTACAATGCCCCCAAAAAAGTACATTTTGTGACGTCTTCATTGTTAACATTAGAGGCTCTGTACGAAAGTTGTTCGTACTAGTCCATACATGCTTTTTGGTCGCATAAGAGAAACCCCATTTCCATTTTTTCTTTTTCAATTAAAGTTTAGAGGGTCAACGTTTTAAACAAGAACAAGAAACCAGGCTACGACATCTTCCGTGCAGTGGATCACTTTGCAAATCAAACTCGGCTGTGCTGCGCTCACAATGGCTGAAACCCAACAGTCCCAGCTCGAGAGCGTTCAGCTACAGCGGCGCGGTGTAACAAACAGGAAATGACAACATACAGGAAATGCCTCGGAGACCACTGAACTGTGACCGAGAAACGGTCCTAACGTCGAACTAAGTTGTTTCCCACACTGTTATTTGACGAAGCCTGCAATTTAATTCACTTGTACTGCGTCTGTGTTCCCTTCCCCGCACAGTGCAGGTTGCTCAGCCAACCGACAAACCCCGTCCTGTCCGGGCCTGTCTGCGCAGAGCTGCACCTGCTGAAAGTAGCGGGACTCGATTCTCACACTTGTGCGCAACCCCGGCGGCACTAACTCATCAATCCAACAACGTGACCGAACAGATGTACGTGACCTTTCCTTGTCGCTGGTGGGGGAATAGACGCGAGCAAGTCATCCATCGCCACAAAAGTAAAGAGAAAAGTACTGAAATGAGCATGTACAGCTCGGATGGTTGCATTTAATTTCAATAGAGGTCATTTTTACAATTAGTATAAGTGCAAGTTGGCTATCGAATCTCCACGCACACGTGCGTACCAGACCGACAGCGGTACACAAAAAGTGAATTTATTAACTGCCTTTAGTTTGAAGTAGCCGCCGCGCAGTGCATTTCAGACTTCAGCGTGTAGTCTGGAATACATGGTACCTACACAGCTCGATTCGCTGCTCGATATAGATCATAGATCATAAACGCATCGTCACTGTTGTCCACAACCACGATTTATGATCGTATAAAGAGCAGTTGGGACAGCATTTTCGTTGCTCTCAATGTGCCCAGTTATCCCAATCCGCACTCACAATATAAAGTACAGTTAAAACTAAAATTACAATTGAATGTATTAGTGAAATAATTTACATTGTCGGTGTAATGTGATGCATGCAACGTTAGTGGAATCTTGCACTTTATGTAGCCGACTTCAGGCTAAATAAACTGGAACTATCAGTTACATTAATTGAAGAGGACTGATTCATACGGAGCAATTCTTACACTTATAATTACACAGCAATATCGGCATACCATCCCCAAAGAGTAAGAAAAGACCATGTAAACCATTCAGCGGTGGAGGAAAGGAAGGGAGAGGTGGCCAGTCGCGAGAACACTCCAAGTGACGTAATGGGTGTGTAACAACACTGCCCGCAGACTGAGCAGGCAGCAAGTTACAATGACACTAAATCTACGAAGCGGCGACAGATTAGCTAAGTTTCCCAAACGAAAATAAGAGCGCGCTTGTAAAACTTTGCATTCACCGGCGAGCCGGTTGCCTTTCAGCCATCACCCTTTCTTTCAGAAATCTTTCTGTCCATTCCTTCGCTTCTCTCCGACCCATTCATGCGAACCACTTCCTGTACTAGCCCACTAGCCTATCTAGCTAGCTACATGGACAACGTTTTTCCTCCATTGCGCTCTCGCGCAGACAGCTTGAAATCTTCAAATAAAAAGTTGGCCACCGATATATCCCTTTTTTCTTACAAAGAAAGGCCTTGCCATCTTACTTGGTGACCTACTCTCACGAGCAAAACAGGACAATGAACAGCCCAATAGGTTCTTAACTTCAAAATGATTTAAAAGAAACATTACACACCCCATCTTTTTACTGAGTTAGTTAGCTAGCTACAGAAGTTGCAATCTTCTCCCTTCCTGGTTCACGAGCCTGCCAAAGTCAAACGAGGAGCGACAGACACAGTGGGAGAGAAGTTCAGATAGACAGGTTAGTTCAGACTTTACCTGCTTTTCAGTTGCAGGCGTTATTCGGAGGAAAGCTATCTAGATTGGACGGCTCAGTCCGTGAAATTGTCGCGGTGAAACACTCCTGGTGAACTGCTGCCTCGCAAAGCACTCGGGTCGAACTAACCTCACTGTTCGCTTCCTCCCTCTGTTTCTCTGTCCCTTTTTCTTTTTTTTCTTTCGGTCTCCCTCCCTCTCAAGCTAGCTAGTTAAACTCTCGCTCGTCGATGTTCAGAGCCCGGGTGCGGTCAAAGAGGGCGGGGCCTATGAGCTTTGAGTCTTCCTACGTGACCAATCACAGGCCGGGATATGAAGTATCCTGTTCGCTTTGGCCAATGGCCGTGTCCGATGGACATTCCGCACCGGTTCTAGTAGGCAAAAAGTATGTGAACTTGGAATAGTTGTGGGAGGGAGCGATAAGGTAGTGTTTAATGAAAGAGGTATGTGCGTGGTAAGAGTTTTGTGACCATATAAGTAGCACTCGACACAGTTCAAGAACAAATGAACAGGTCATTTCTGTATGTCACCGCTGAATTTGACTAATCCCTGCCCACGTCTATATAGATCAAACTGACATTATCCCAGTCCATAACAGAAAATCGATCATTTTCTATTAATACCTCCGACCTATTTGCTTTTACTGCTAGATATGACCACACTTACGGTTATTCCTTCAACGGCAGAGAACAGTGCTATCTGAAGCAAACTAACACATATTTTGCCATGTTAATACTGAGTAGGCTATAACTTAAATATCCTCAATAATAGGAAATAGCAATGACAGGCAAAGTTTGCATATTTAAATAGACTAATTTAAATGATTATTCTATTCTGTTTTCCAGCATAACCCATCCTACATACTGTGTTAATAAAGTTGAATATACATGTAGCTACATAACAGAACACAGCTGGCCGAATATTTTATCTGTTCCAAAGACTTCTTTCTTAACCCACTCAGTTTTCCAGTTTTAGACCCACATTTTAGATGTGTTTGTAAATGTTGTATATTCCTCCCCCCCCCCCCATTTTTGAACAGGCCTGAGAAATACATTTAACGCTAGTGTGTCATTCAGCGCATTGTTTGTAAACAATGTGATTGCACGGGGCTGTTGTGCCCTCTCCCCCATCTCCGAGCTGATTGGGCAGTTTTAGTGATTAAAGGCTTTAGTTAAAGGTCGTATCTCTCTCTCTCTCTCTCTCTCTCTCTCTCTCTCTCTCTCTGTGTCTCTGATACTCGCCAGATGGAGGGATGAGGAGGAGGAGAGAGAGAAAAAGACGTTTACATTCCATTGCAGGCATTTAGCAGACGCTGGTATCCACAGCCATTTGTGCAGCTTTTTTTTCCTTTTTGCATTTCTTACATATTATCCATTTTATCCAGCTACGTATGCACTGAAACAATTCAGGTTAAGTACCTTGCCTGAGGGTGCAACGGCAGTGGTCCAGGTATCAAACCTGTAACCGTTTAGGACACAGATCCGGTGCCCTAACCATTGTACTACACTGCCAGACGGAGAAACTAGAGGACGGGAGTTCTGACACAGCTGTGCTCTGAACACACGGCTGTGTCCCTCTCTGTTCCCTTTCTGGAAACAGTAAGGACATGACCAGCCCAGAAAAACAGATAGTAAGTGTGAAATTACCAAATATGGACAGTCCTGACCTCCCCCCCCCCCATCTCCTCCTTCTCTCTGACCCATACACCCCACCCCTCCCCTCCCCTCCCCCCCTCCCGGCTACAGTGACGGCAGGGAATTTTTGCCATTCTGGATGTGCAGAATGATTATGTCACCCACAAGATGAAGAAAGTAGTGAGCCATCATGCCTGTATAAATGAATTGGGTGTCTTGATGTTCACGGCTTAGCTATGGACAACTGATACTTTATGAGAGCTGTACCTTATGTGACCTGTGTTCTGTAGTTGTTCCAACGACCTGGGGTACGCACTTATTGTACGTGGCATTGGATAAAAATGTCTTCCAAATATAATGTAATGCGGTGTTTGAAAACCTATAGATCTGTGTGTTTTAGTGTATACTTGCCTTTCCTCTGAACCTGCCAAAGCCAACAAACTACAATGGTGCTTGATTTGTTTCGACAGGAATATCCATTTAACGCTGTCATAGACATATACACAGACACACAGACACATGCACACACTCACATGCACGCACACATTCACAGAAAGTCACACACATGTACACACACACACACTCTTACCCTCTCACACACACACACACAGTCACACACTCTTACACTCTCACACACAGTCACACACACACACACACACACACACAGAGTCACGTTTAACTGTCTTTGTGCTTCTCCCTCTTTCAGCACTTTGCCATGTTCCTCCCACACACGGTCTCCCCTGCTTCCTGCAGATAGACGAAATGATGAAATGTTTAAATGACTGAATGACTGAATGATTGAATGATCGATGGGCCCTGGGGCTCCTTTGTCCCAGCAGAGTGGCGCTGTGGGGAAAACACGGCTTTGCTAATTGATATATACGGCACAACAGCGGGAAACGCAACCATGGCGACAATGGGCACAAACTCCCGCCACGGCGGTGCAAGTGGCTGTGGCTAAGTTACGGCTATTACAGTGGGCGGCAGTGTGGTATAACGGGCAAGGAACTGGGCTTGTAACCTGAAGGTTGCAGGTTTGATTCCCGGGTCGGACACTGCCGTTGTACCCTCGAGCAAGGTACTTAATTTGCATTGCTCCAGTATGTATCCAGCTGCATAAATGTAAATGGCGTGTAAAAGTTGTGTAAGCCGCGCTGGATAAGAGCGTCTGCTAAATGTCTGTAATGTGTAATGTAACAGCTATCGCCCGTCCCGGTCTCGGACACCCAAACTCCATCGTTCCCCTTTTTCCCTGAGCGCTCGGGACACAGGAAGGGGCGATAAGAACAGACAGAGGCGCACGAAAGTCTGGAACGCTCGGGCAGAGGGGAGGAAGAGCTCCCTCCTCTTTTCTCCAAATCCCATCTTCTTTCCCTCCCCCCCACACACCCCCACCCCCAATTCAAAAACATTTTATTAAAATAAAAATAAAAAACACACCACACAGAGGTTCCATGTACTCAAGCATGGTCACGTGCATTTTAGGACAAAAAGGAAAGAAAAAAAAGAGGGGAAGTCTTAAGTAATGCCCCCGCGTCGGGCGGAACGCTAGTTCACTGTCGCCCAGGAGACGTACAGACGCACAGACGTATAGACATACAGACGCACAGACGTACAGACACACAGACGTACAGACGCACAGACGTACGCACCGCCTGCAGGACAACGCAGCGCCTCGAGCGCAAACAGGGTCGGCGCGTTTACTGTAAACACGCGCTGCTCTCAAACCGTGCCCAGACCCGGCTGCGTGCGGCGCTTGGACACCAGGACCCAGCCCTGGCGCAGGTCAGCAGACAGCGGCGCTGCTCGCGCAAAAAAAACGCAGAGTAAATATTAACAGCTTGAGTCAGAGAGGGAGGGGGGGGAGGTAGAGGAGCGAGGAATTTTAGTTACTCTCTTTTCTCACTCGTTCAACAGTCACTGGTTTCCTCCGTCTTTTTTCTTCCCTTATATGGTAACAGAACGCCAGCCGAGAGAGAGACAGAGGGAGCTGGAGGTGTGGTCTATTGTTTTTTGCGGAAGAGGTGTAGGGTTACACTGCCGCCAAACCTCCAAAGAGCTCCGTCACCCCCCCCCCCCTTTTTTCTTTTTTTGCTCCCTGGCGGGGAGAAGGTGAGTAGATGAAGTAGTGAACCAGAAAGGGAGTCACAGGGAATTTCACAGATTTTATCTGTCACTATTATAATGGTCTCTGGACGGCAGGCAGACCCTGAGGTGTGACTGCATGTGAGAGAGAGAGAGGAAGTGAGAGAGAGAGACAGAGAGAGGAGTGGAGAGAGAGGGAGTGAGAGGGAGAGAGGGAGAGGGATTGAGAGAGAGAGAGAGAGAGAGAGAGAGGGAGAGGGAATGAGAGAGAGAGACAAACTGAGGGACAGGGAGTAACATTGACACCAGAAAAGTAAAATTATTATAGTTCATTGACATTTTGTATGCGTTATGTTCTAGTTGTAGAATTTTATTTCTGTGGATTGTCTGGATTTTATATTTTTTCTGTTTATTGTAGTTAAATTGTTATTGCCTGTCTGTTATATTTGTCATGTGAGTGAATGCTTTGGCAATGTAAGTGTACCCTTACCATGCCAATAAAGCTTACTGAATTGAATTGAGAGACAGAGAGAGAGAGGAGTGGAGAGAGGGAGAGAGAGAGAGGGTGAGACAGAGAGAGAGGGGGAGAACGGGACTCACACAGGTGGTTAAAAAAACCATAGAAAGGCGACTGCAATGACATTTGTGGCATTTATGTCATGCTATTGGGAGAACAGAAATGTAATGCTGTAATGGATAAGGTGGAGTAACCTGACACTTCCACATTAGCGCAGTTTCTGAAATCTAGGGCAACTATTTACCCGTCGCTACCACACCTTCATGAGAAAGACTTTCAAATGTTTCTTGCGTTCGTAACACACCATTGCTCTTTGATCTTTCCAAGTTCTGTTGAACATCCTGTTTGTACCAGTAATATTTACATGAATTAAGTTAAGCACCAAATCATTTTCCTCCTCCCTTTAACACACACACACACACACACACACACACACTACAGTTCTGCATTTCCCCATACTGTTATTTACACGGGTAGTATGTAATCTATTTACTTTGATGAGCCACGATATAGCTACACTGCAACAGCACGTGTGTATTTTCAAGTTATGACATTCAGTTTTATAGACCTAGGCCTACACATAAATCCGACATAAAGATTCGCAGTGGCAGCATATCTCCAAAGAAAACATCGGACTTGATAACACAAATCTTTGGCGCGCGAAGACAACTGCAGCGCACAATTGCAGACTGAAAATCAGGATTACTCAGCGATGGTGGAGCACAATCACTGCGGAAACGGCGTTAAAGAGAGGTGCTGAGCGAACATCTGCCCGCGGCCCGCCCTTCCAGCTTGCGCGGCACTAGCGCCTGGACAGCGGGTGCTGAGGTGGCACGAGGAATTATTACCGAGGAAGGGTGGATGCAGCCGGGCGTTGCAGCTCGCTCTGAGTTAGCGCAGTTTTATTAAACGCCTCGGGGGTATTTCAAAGTAACCTTTACACCACTTGAGGCAAAACGCCGTCTGTGCTTTGACACGGAAAATAGGAGACCCCCGTCCCTTATCAAGGAATATAAAGCTTTTGTTTATTCTCTGTATTTTTACCCACTCGTGTTCTGTTTTTGACTATTACCATCCGTTGGCTTGGAGACTTGGATAATCCAGCGGTTTTTTTTATTTTTTTTTAAGAGTAGCTCTGCCGCCATAATCATGACATCATATTTTTATGATCAAGACACCAGGTCACACACGCCAATAAATAACCTTTAATATATTTTATTAATTCACTTCTTATATTTAATTAAAATAAAATCTAAATCGAACCCATAACCTTATATGCATTTCCTGTACAATGAAAATTTCACAGTCAATACAGAGCGACGAGGATTGTCTGAGATGCGTAGGCCTACACACTGAATGACAGACACATTCCACGCTTCGCTTTTTAGGCATAGCGGCATAAAACGACTTACCGGCCTCAAGATCGAGGGCTTTTTTCCGCGGCCAGGATAAAGAACGGCCGCCCCCATGTGGACAACATCGACAACTGCAGACAGCAATATGCGCGGACCTCGCTCAAAACCACCGCATTTCTCAGTCTCTGGTATACTTTATACTATATAGGCGGTTCTGAGCGACACGGTATAGTCCCCGTACAGTCTATTGTAAAACTAAAAGGCTCTTTCACCAGTTTGAGAGGTGGCTGAAGGAACCGTCTTACATTCGGAGAGAGAGAGAAGCAGGTAGGCACACATGCAGGCACACACAAACACAACTCCAAACGAGATGCACAGACAAATACCTATAAATATCAAAGGAACGACAGACAACGAAAGAGACGAGCAACAAATTTAGGCCTCCTGTACAACCTGACTACAAGGTGCTTTCCCAAATGTTAGTGTCACGGTTAAGGAAACGTTATTCTTATCGTCTTTCCCAATATTCGAACACGCGGCCGCGAGCTTGGCGGTGAGCGGGAAGCACATTGTGGTCACGCTGGACAGAGGAGTCGGCAGAAGCTGGGAGCTGAAGGGTGCGTATGCGTTTGTGCCCATGTGTGTGCGTTTTGGGGGGTGGAGGGGTGTACCAGCTCAGGGGCCATAGGCTCAGAAAAAACAAAAAAAAATGGGGGAAGGGAGGGGGGGGGGTTATGCTGCTAGTCAGTCTTGAGGGGGGGCGGGGGTCAGCTACACGTTCATTGTTCAATGAGCTTCCCCACAAATGAGTCGAGCTGTTCTTCATCTTTGATCCCAACGAACTGGTCGATGACATCACCGCCCCGCATTGCAATCACCGTGGGGACGGCCGACACCTATTGGGCGGAAGGGAAGTCGCCGTTAATGGCCTGGTCTCGCCACACCGGCTAGCAAGAAGGAAAAAAAAAAAAAAAAAAAACCCCAATACGTAAACACACAGCCTGACTTCTCTCACCCCGTACTCAATGGCCAGGTCTGTGTGCTCGTCGATGTCGACCTTTGCCATGGCGACACGACCCTGTTGCTTAGCAACTGCCTTTTCCAATCGGGGGCCGAGGATCTTACAGGGGCCACACCAGCTTCAAGAAAAAAGAGAGAAAAAATAAAAAAAACAAAGATATGTTTTATATACGTTATATATTGTGTGAGCATGGGGCAAATTCACACACACAACTCAACTCTGCTAATATGCACCATAGTCATTAAAAAAAAAACGATCATCTTAATTCATCCTAATTCACATGATATGTATCCTATGTATCCATATATGAATCTTGGGCATATATACATGTATGAGACAGGAGACTATGCACCTGGCACACTACCCTTTCACCTCACTGCCATTTTCTCCTGGCAGATGAGTCATATGACACAAATACCGTTTATGGCTCAATGCACAGGGCATGGAAACCAGCGAGTATCGTTTCATATCGAGTTCACATACACGCTACTCGTATTGGTTTTTGTGATACCTTTATGGCGTCTCATCTGTGTTTGTTTTATTCTTGCTGTAAAGCTTTTTAAGTGCACTACCTGACAAGTTCTATACGGTTAAAAGTTTTATTATCACACTTAATTTTTTTATGGTCATGATGTCACTCATAACAAACACGGTTCTTTCCTTTGATTCGCATTGACGCTGCTAGTTTCATCAAATGTTTTCCAAGACCAAGTCCGTGACGTGAGAGCATGTTCTAAGAGTCTATGGCAGGCAGTGCTTGAAAAAGTCAGAAATATACACAGCTAGCGATGATGTCATTCTTTAGGTCTATTTTTCAATGCAATTCGTCTCCTTGAAGCGGATGAATATTAAAGTTGTATCTTAAATTAACTGTTTCGTTAGATGAAAGAACAACGGCCTGAACTCCGCAGGTTGTACAGTTGGCGGTCACTCTCTCATGGAGGACGTATCGCATGGAGAAGGGCAGTTACATATCAGCAATTTGAATATTCAGACATTAAAACATCCATTTCTCCCTCGTTTTCCACAGGGACTAACTCCCATTTATTAATATGAAAAAATACTTGCAGTAAAGAAACAGGTATGCGTGCATTGTTTTGTTGTTTGTTGACCAAGTATTGTTATAGTTATCATAGGAGACATGTGAATAGCCAGGCTAAGTATCCACACAACTTTGACCTCCTCCCTAAAGTGGCAGTGTAGTACAATGGGTAAGGAACTGGACTTCAATTCCCCGGTAGAACACTACCGTTGAAGGACACTATCGTTGCACCCTTGAGCAAGGTACTTAACCTGCATTCCTTCAGGGTATATCCAGCTGTATAAATGGATGTACTGTAAATGCTACGTAAAAAGTTGTGTACGTCGCTCTGGATAAGAGCGTCTGCTAAATGCCTGTGATGGAATCTACTGTAATGTAGTGGGTACCCACTGCGCGTGGAAGTCGACCAGCACGGGGAGGCTGCTGTTGATGACCCGCTCCGTGAAATCCTCCTGGTCCTGCACGCTGAAGGACACGTTCCGCCTGGAGGTGACGGACACGGAGGGCGACGGCGCGCGGGAGAACAGGGAGGCCGAGGACGCGCAGAGATGGGGGCAGCGGATATCCTTCACGGGCGCGTTCCAGATCCTGCGGACTATGAGTCTGTAAGCCATCTGTGAAAAGCCACAGACCCAAAAAAAAAAAAAGAAGAAAAACAGGACATAAAAGATAATTAATAAACACGTGACATTTGCTAAAACAGAACATTGATGGAACATCGATGGCAATTAATTTTGAGAACTCTTTAAACCTTTTTTGCACAGTGTTAGAAACGTCTTTAGAAGGGGAGGGGAGAAGGGGCTAGTTCAGAGGCCAGCTGTATCTTGTCAAACGATTCAACAGGCAGCTGTTACCAATGATCGCATTTAAAGTATTGATCTCAATATCGGATACGTGATTCTGGAGAAGAAAACAACCAGTAGTAATCCCAAACTTCTTTAGTCAAGTTACCACAGAAGTACTGTATACGTGTCCAGGGGTTGTTTGAGGAAAGACAGTATTAAGACCCCGTCCTTCGAAGATCACTCTCCTGGTCAAAATCCACCAAGAATTATTACTGAGAAGGCGTTCAAACCAACTTATAACCCAGTTGCAGTAGAGTCTGCTATGCATAAACTTTGATGTTCATCTGAGTCAAAAAGCAATTTTGTAGCGCCCAGAAGTAATAAAACAACACAAATAGGCCAACGGTGTTGCAATGAATCAGTGCCAGCTGTCAGCTAGTTATTCAAGTCTAGCGCGCAACGTAGCTCGCTAGGTGAGCGTAAGCCAACTAAACAACGTTGTTAGGTACCCGCATATAAATAAACCAACGTACATGCAAATGATCATTTCGCGTTACTGTATCAGACAAGCCCACGAGTTACCTAGATCGTTGTAGATATCACTGTGCTTACGGACGACCTGTTGTGTAGCTACGTTGGGTTTTCAGACAAAGTTAGCTAACGTTAGCTATCCCCCGATAACCTACGTTTGACTTTGCCCGCTTCCTTTCGGTCTATATCGCGCCAGCTAACTGCCTTCACATATAATGTTAAGACAAACAGCCACCATACTTTTGCCAGTGTCTGGCCTCACACCCGTCCTTGACTTTGTGCGATTCGTTTATCAAGCTAACTTGCCAATCTAGTCGATATTAAAAGTACACATCCTTACCGCGCAGTTGCTCCTGAGTTGCCTGGTCGCCCGGACCACTGTTCGTGAAGCACTTCCGCTTGCACTTTGCGCAACCAGAATGTTTGTATTCGAGTATTTGTCTTTCGTGTAAATTGCGCCACCCTCTGTACAAAATGAGGGTTCCACTTGAATTGCTGGCAACGTTTCTGAAAACTTCAGATTCTTCGTCTTAAGAATCTGTGCTGTTAAAGTTTAGCTGGGTGACAAGAATCTAGGAATTCCCAGAAATGAACGTTTACGGTGTTTTGATTTGAGCAAGCGCAGGTGGTCCACAGTTCTCTTAGAATTCCATAACTGCGTGTTTTAAATTAAAAGTAAGTAGCCTACTAAATCCCAGATTGTCTTTGTTGAACAAACAGGTTTTACAGGTCGATTCAAGCTCTTTCATTTGAATGTTAACAAAATAATAATGCACAAATCATTCATAGTTATGTATTTGTTGATACCTTTTCAAAAAATCTTACATAGGCATCATTTACGTTTTAAAGTAGCTACTGTGTTCTGAATATACATTTAAACATATAATCAAAATATACATTTTAAAGCTCCTGATCTTCCACTGAGGATTGCTAGCAAGGATGTGGAACTCACTTTAAGGTTTGGGGGTGGGGGGGAGGGGGGTCCTTAAAACCTCACTCTATCAAGGCATCCAGCTCATTACCTTTGGGATGGGTATCTAGAAAGCACAATATGCAACCATGTCCAAACATTTGGAAGCAACATTGAGTCCCCCCCCCCCCAAATAAGCTACATCTATTTATCAATGACAATGACTACAAACATAATAAAAGCTAGGGATCATTAGATTATGCTGTAGTTCTCTGTGGATAAGAGCTTCTGCTAAATACATGTAATGCAATGTAATGTAATGTAACATAATGGCACCAAACCAGTTGCAATGCAGCCAATAATGCTCACTAAATTAACATGCATAGCGTAAATAAGTAATTAACAATGTTGTTTATGAAATGAGATGGACTTTTTATTTGGGTAGCAAATTTGCCTTCGTAATTCCCAGTCACTCCAAATGGGAAAGACAGGAGCAAAACTGTCATGTGGGAGTTTTTAATTAAATAAAGCATTTCAAATCTGTCAGTGGATTTTTATTTTATTTTTTTTCATTACACTAACTAAAACTAACTAAAAGATTTTTTTTAAATTTAGATCAGTGACAAGACTTGAAATCTGAAATCTCATTTTTTGACACTCTGGGATATTACACAAGAAGCAATGCAATTTAACTCAAAATGACCATCAGTTCTCCTTCATGAAAAATGGTGAGACATTGTTATGCAGAACACACACACACGCACACAAACACACGCACACACATACGCGCACGCACGCACACACACACACATACACACACACGCGCACACACACACATACGCGCACGCACGCACACATACACACACACACACACACACACACATACGCGCACACACAAACACACACATACACACACACACACGCACACACATACACACACACAGACACACACACACACACACACACGCGCACACACACTAATACGTGCACGCACGCACACACACACACAGACACACACACACACACACATACGCGCACACACACACACACAAACACGCACATACGCACACACACACACGCACACACATACACACACACACATACGCGCACGCACGCACATACACACATACACACACACAGACACACACACACACACACATACACACACACGCACACACATACACACACACACATACGCGCACGCACGCACACACACACACATACACACACACAGACACACACACACACACGCACACACATACACACACACACAAACACGCACATACGCACACACACACACGCACACACATACACGCACACGCACACTGCATGGATAATAATGCTTGTGTGATGAGAATCAGTGGGCCAGAGGCAAGGCTGGATCTAAGCGATGTGGTCATGTGGCATTAATAATTGACAGACATTCGAAATAAAAGGAGAAAAGAGGGGGGGTGTCCACCTTTCATGTCGGAGAGTCAGAGAGGATGAAAGGGAGGGAGAGGGAGAAAGGGAGGGAGTGTGTGAAGGAGGAGAGGAGTCCAGATTACAGAAGAGAAGAGTAAGAGGTGCACAGGCATCAGGGAGCGACAGAAGGGGAGACAGGGCGGATGGGACAACCTGTGGACTGTCTGGCTGTTCACCCGGGGGGACTGCCAGAGGGGTGAGTGACTTTCAGTAAAACTGCGGATGTCAGCCTGCGTCTGGCGTTCCTTCACCTGTCCTCTCTGAAGCTCGGTAAATGGTGACCCTGCACGGGGGTGAATGGTTTGCTCTCATCATAATGTACAGTATTCACCCTTTTATGTCCATATTTGCGTGAGTCTATCCATCCATCTACTTCAGGGCTGCTCAAGCCTATTCCTGGAGATCTACCGTCCTGTAGGTTTTCACTCTAACGTTAACAAAGCACACCTCACTCAACAGCTAGAGACCTTTGTAGAGCGGCTAATTCGTAGAACCAGGTGTGTCAGATTAGGGTTGAAATGAAAACCTACAGGACGGTGGATCTCCAGGAACAGGGTTGGGCAGCCCTGCTCTACCTGTTCAGGGTGTTGTGCTTCATTAGAGTTGGAGGGAAAACCTACAAGGGTGGTGGATCTCTAGCTGTTGAATGTGAGGTGTGCTTTGTTAGGGTTGAAATGAGCACTTACAGGTCTGTAATTCTCCAGGAACAGGGTTGGGCAGCCCTGAGCTGCGTCAGTTATCCACCCTAGCCATTCAGCCATATTTATATGACTCATCGTCACCTGTGTGTCACCTGTCTACTCCTGTCCATCACTTCCCCATCACCAACTTAACCCTTTGAAGAGCATGTTCTTTGTTCGGAATGTTTTTTTTTCTTCTAAATTCCAAGTCAGTGTTCTAGAACTCCAGAACTGACCAGTAGTGATTGTTACATCATCAGCATTAGAATGTTCCGTTAAGAACATTCTAATCACATATTTGTGATCTGCCACCTTTAAAGGGTTAAATCCATACATCACCCAGCTACTATTCATCCAGTCTGCTGGAGTGGTCTTTCAGGTGCTGGCAGGCAGTGGGGCACTGAGAGGATGCATTTCGGCATTAATATTTCCAGTCATGCATTTCAGTCTGTATGTAACTTTTTCTGTGTTCATTTCAGGGGGATTTTTCAGGCTCGTCTTTGTACCTGTTCTCTGTTACCTGCCCAGTCCCCGCGGTAAAGAGAGGCTGAGCAGGAGGAGCTGTCAGGCTGATGTCCGTAACACCAGAAAGAGCCGATCAGAGGAAGCGCTGCTGTCTGCGCATCACCTGAGCCGGAAGAACACCTGGACACCATGGTCACATGGGCCCTGAGGTGAGAGGTCACGCTCCCGTCCGCCTCGCCTCCCGATTGGTCGGAGAGATGGCGGAGTCGCACACGGGATGGAAGGCGGAGCTCGGGGGCGGGGCTGTGGGATGCTGGGACGGTGCCGGGGCAGAGCAGAGCGGGGTGGGCGGAGCCTGCGTGAAAGAGAGGCGGCCCGTCAGCCTCCGGGCCCCGCCCCTCTTCCGCAGCATCAGCCCGACGGGCGTGTCCGCCGGGCTGCCCCCCCACCGCCGCCTGAGGGCCGTGTTCCGCAGGTCCCGGGCGGTGTTGCCCGCGGATACGCCGCGCGTCCGTGGCGACGCTCTCTCCCAAGCCGACGGCTTCGTGGGCACGCCAGCGAGGACCCGGGACCTCGCCAGGGCGGCATCGCCAGCGCTGGAGCTCCCGCGCCGGGCCGCCGCGCCCGCGAACGCGCGCATGTGCCCGCCGGCGGCTCTGAACAGGCAGGGCGGCGGACGCCCCTGCCCCCAGCCCGCCCCGTCGCCGAGGACCCGCTGCGATAGGAAGGGGAGCTGGGGAGGGGCGGGGGTGGGGGTGGGTGCGGGGGCGGTGAGCCCTGCCGCACAGGGCGACGGTCCCACGGGCGGGGCAGCTCGCACGGATGAGAGGAAAAGGAAGAAAAGGCGGAGAAGGACGGAAGGAAGAAGGGTAAATTACCCTGGAAACGAGTGGCGGGGCGTGCCGGCCCACAATGCCGAGGGTGGCGGGGACAGGGCGCTGTGCAGCTGGCTGGAGAGCCTGGGGCTCACAGACACGGAGAGAGACACGCCCGGCCTTACCGCCTCAGCCAATCGCCAGGGCAGGACCCTGCAGGAGGCGGGGTCACTGAAGGGGAGGGCGGACCCGGGGCAGCGGGGGGCGGAGCCAAGCCGCAGAGACCGCCGCCCCTACTTCCTGCCCCCCATCTCTCAGTCCGGAGCCCTCCTGTACGTGCCCCTCCTCCTTCCCGAGAACTCCCCCCCGCCCTCTCCCTGTAGCTCGCCCACCGCCCCCGTGTTTCCCTTACCCGTACC